>NC_062965.1:3209334-3394271 GCF_023119035.1 Salvia hispanica
AGGGATGTGATCAGGTCCATAACTGATTTTTTGTCAAATATCCAAGCAGATCTCATCCATTCAATTTGTCAATCTAATGTCCTGTATTTTGCCATGTGGAATTGCTAGAAATTATTAAAAAAATAAAAAAGGGCATATATGGGAGATTACATATTGGACGGTTATTTGCAATCCCGTGAATCTCTCATTCTCTAAACCATTACGTGATTTTATTTTAGTTAACTTCTAGATTAGTTGCCTTAATTAATTTTTTCACATCATTTTATATATTTCAAATACAGATTGCAAAACATAGACATTCTTTCATTTAATATTATTATCGTATTAATGAATTCTACATAATGATATTTTATACTGGTATCTTGTTATTCCATCATTGTTCAACCAAGTATATAATTCCACATGACTAAATTTTAACGACTTACATTATTGATAAAGTAGGTTTACATTATTTAAGATAACAAACTTTTATACATGATGAATAACATACTGAAACATAATTTGTTAAATAATGTAATATATTCCACGAATATTGTCAACATAGAAAATAATATATAGTACTACATTACATTTGCAATACTAAATGGAGTACAAAATCTTGATACACTATTCATGTTCTCCTAAAATAGAGTACATCATCCCTTTTTTGACAACCTCCGTCTCGTACATCCTCTACATCCATCTCCTTAAAGTAATCATCAAAGTCATTTTTATAATCTACTCTTGTCCTCTTCGACCCTGTTTAAAAGTTCATAATAGAAGTGAGATTATAATCATATACTAGACAATATACGTCATATATGTGTTAAAATAAAGACATGCTGAAAATGAATAATGTTACATCACCAAATGAATAATGTATCTACATACTAACATGAAGACTTATGTCGTTTACATTATTGTCGTAGAGAGCATACATTACTACATAAGGAATATGTTTTAATGTACCTAACTGGGGTAAATAATGTAAACTATAGCACAAATAATGTACACAACAATCCACAATAATGTAGTACAAACATGGCCACTAATGTATGCTGACTAAGAAATAATGTATACAACAACCTTGAATAATGTAACGACAACTAGTACAAAAAATGAACATTAATAATGTACATAACCTTGCACATTTGTTTACATTATTGCTTTTATTATCATACATTACTGTCTAAGCACTGACTTAATGTACTGATTGGGCTTAATAATGTAACGTATAACACAAACACTTTGCATTCCAGACCTTGTGCGGATGACAACAATGTTAACAAATATGCTATACATTATTCTGGATTGTGTATTGCATAATGTATCAGTCTCTTATGAACAATGAAACAAAGCACATAAAAAAAATATCACCACAAGCCTTAATCTGTTACATTATATAGAGTTCAAGATCACAATCCTTAACATATAGACAAAACTTATTATCTTCAGTGTTCGAATTGGTCTTGAATGGTCGCCCTCTTTTGACCATGTTCTTCCCTTTTTTCATCGATTAGAACTGAATGAATAAAACATTATGTTGGTATTAAAACATCAAAATACTACAATTAATTTTAAAAGCCATTAAAAGTATGATTAAGTGGAGTGAGTGGGAGTTAAACGTGTGATTAAGGTTTAAACTGATTTAAAATTCCAAATAAAAAATATTTTTCCTCACCTATAACCCCTAAAAGCAAGGATCAAATAAATGAATGGAAGTTAAATGGATCTAACAGAAAAAATTCTAAATGATTTGTTTCAAATTTAATATGCTTCAATTTTGATTTGTATAGATTTTTGATTCTCATATAAGAGTTACTCTTATTGTTCATTGTTAATATTGATTCAAATTTTTTAATTAATTAAAAATTAAAAATTTATATTTTAAAAATATATTAATCTATAGCACAGGCGTGATACTAGTAACATCTAATCTACAACTAAGACCAATCCAATACCGTTATATTTTAAAATTAGTTGATGAGATTAAAGCTCGCGTATTTCAATAAATAGTAGATAAAATATGAACAAAAGTGTAAAATATATAATCTGCTATAACATACTCCCTTGTCTTGCTTAAGATGCCACATTTTCCTTTTTAGTTTTCCCAACTAAGATGACACATTTTCTTTTTAGAAAACTTTCTCTCTCCAATTAATACACCAAGCCACTTTTTCTCACTCTTACTAAAATATTCATCTATCCTTACCTCTCCATTTTAATACTTATAATATTTAATAATTTTTTAATTTAAAATATATTCCACTTGATATTATTTAAATAATTAGATCTCCTAATCTAATGACTAAGATGTGGTCTTACTTTGTGATTGGAATATTATTTTAATTCTTTGATCCCCTAATTTAATGACTAAGATTTGGTCTTAATTTGTAATTGGAATATTATTTTAATCATTAGATATCCTAATTTAATGACTAAGATTTGGTTTTAATTTATGATTGGTAATTAGTCACCAATTGATTATAACAAATATATATATTGATAGGATAATAAGAGACATTTATAGAATGAAGAACATGTATTTTAATATTTTAGTTTAATCAATATTTTTTGTTTAAATTCAAAATCTAAATAGCGGATTGGCATGAGATTATTCCTATTAATAATCTAAAAATGATCATACAGCTACATACATCACGTGCACTTAAATTTTTGTTTTTTCCTTGCTGCATTTTTAGTGAACAATTTATTTATTTGCTAAACACTGGTTTAATACATTTAGCTGGAATTAAAAATAATGTTAAATGACCAGAAGTGGAAGAGACGCGCTTTATATTGATTGGGTGAGCCTCCGCCAGATTAGGGCTTCTTTCAATCTATTTCTCCTTTTTCCAAAACATACTTCATACGTTGCCGTGTTCTTTCAGTTCCTTGTTGAAATTTGATATAGTATTTTGTAGTAGTTTTGTTTTAGTTGCAGAGCACTGTTTATTGTAAGCATCACTCATGACGGAAAAGGGGAGAGGACGCGCAATTGGTATTGATTTGGGGACTACGTACTCGTGTGTGGCTGCGTGGAAGCACGGCCGCATTGAGATTATACCAAACGAGCAAGGCAACCGCACAACGCCGTCTTACGTGGCTTTCACCGGCACCGAGCGTCTCATCGGCGACCCCGCTAAGAATCAAGTCGTCAAAAATCCGATCAACACTGTTTTCGGTGTGTTTACTATTCTGTCGTTAGTATTCGTGTTATTTTGGTAGAGAGGAAAATTTTCTTATCATGCTAAGAAAAAAAAAACAGATGAATAAACATCAAAGCACAAGTTTATTTTCTTGATTTTAAGTGTGTTTTTGGGTAATTCGTTTTGTGTTCTACTACCTCCGTCCCCCAAAATTTGCTACACTTTGACCCGACACGGGTTTTAAGAAATGTAATGGAAAGTGAGTTGAAAAAATTGGTGGAATGTGGGTCCTACTTTTAAAGGATTAGTTTTATAATAAAATGTGAGTAGGAATGAGTTAGTGGAATATGAGGTCCACTACCAAAAATGGTAAAAGTAAAGTGTATCAAATTTTCAGGGACGGACTGAATTAGTAACTGTATCAAATTTTCCGGGACAGAGGTAGTAGAACACAAATGCAGTACAAATATGGAATGGCATTTGTGTCCTAGAACACAAAAAGAATTAACCCCGTTATGTTTTGTTGCTTTCTTATCTCTTGGTGTTGCACAGATGCAAAGAGGTTGATTGGTCGTAAATTCAGTGATCCGGCAGTTAAGAGAGACATTAAACATTGGCCATTCAAGGTCGTTCCTGGCGCCGGCAGCAAGCCTATGATCGTGGTAACCTACAAAGGGGGGGAGAAACGGTTTTCAGCTGAGGAGATCTCCTCAATGGTGCTTATCAAGATGAAGGATATCGCTGAGGCATATCTTGGATCAACTGTAACGGATGTTGTCGTGACTGTGCCTGCTAATTTCAACGACTCTCAGCGTCAGGCCACTAAGGATGCCGGAACCATTGCCGGCCTTAATGTTATGAGGATCATCAATGAGCCTACTGCTGCAGCCATTGCATACGGGCTTGATAATGGGGGCAGTAGCTCTGTGGCAAAGAACGTTCTCATTTTCGACCTTGGTGGTGGCACGTTTGATGTGACTGTGGCCATGATCAAGGCTGATGACATTGAAGTGAAGGCTACAATAGGTGATACTCATCTTGGAGGTCAGGACATGTGCAGCAGGATGGTGAATCACTTCAAGAAAGAGTTCAATACCAAGACGGGAAAGGATGTTAGTGGGGATCCAAAAGCTGTAAGAAAATTGTGGAATGCTTGTGAAAGGGCAAAGAGGACCCTTTCATCCACTTTGGTAACCCCAATTGAGATTGACTTGTTGTTTCAGGGGATTGATCTGTATTCGACTATTACTCGTGCTAAATTTGAGGACCTTAACATGGATTTATTCAACAAGTGTATGAAGCTGGTTGAGAAATGCTTGGGAGATGCAAAGATGGAGAGGAGTAGTGTGGATGAGGTGGTGCTGGTAGGCGGGTCGAGTAGGATTCCCAAGGTGCAGGAGATGCTGCAGGAGTTTTTTGGGGGGAAGGAGGCGCGCAAGACCATTAATCCAGACGAAGTTGTGGCATATGGTGCAGCAGTGCTGGCTGCCAAGTTGAGTGGTGAAGTCCATGACAAGGTGCGGAATGTTGTTCTTTTTGATGTTACTCCGCTATCAATTGGGGTTGAAGTTGATGACGGTGCGATGGATGTAATTATTCCGAGGAATACACCAATTCCAACAAGAAGGGAGAAATTTTTCACTACGGCCGAAGACAATCAGAGGGCCATAACAATTAAAGTGTACGAGGGTGAACGAAGCATGACAACAGACAACAATCTGTTGGGGAAGATTATGCTCAAAGGCATTCCAGCAGCGCCCCGAGGTGTTCCTAATATCAAAGAGTGCATCGACCTTGATGCAAATGGTATCATGACTGTGTCGGCAGAGGACATGGATACCGGGTTGAGTAAAGAGATTACCATTACCAAAGACAAGCGCAGGCTGTCTGAGAAACAAATAGAAAAGATGGTGAAAGATGCTAAGAAGTACAAGAGGGAGGATGAAGAGTATAGGAAGAAGGCTGATGCGAGGAATGCTTTGGAAAGCTACGCCTGTGACATGAGGAAAAACACCAGATGTGCAGCTAGGATTGGAGCAGCTGACAAGAAGAAGATAGAGAAGGCTTTTGAGTCTACTATGAAATGGTTGGAGTCGAACAGACTGGCAGAGGCTGATACTTTCAAAGAGAAAATGGAGGAGCTTAAGATGATTTATGATCCCATTGTTGCCAAGATGCATCACAGCACTGTGCCCTCTTCTGGTCCCTTGATTATCGAATTGGATTAAGAGTAGATGTGTAATGGCATGATCCTCTGCAGTGTCTTTTTTCTTTTCTTTTGTTATGGAGACTGTGTTTTAGGGATGAGCTTTTAATGCATGTTGTATTTATTTATTTTAATCTAACTGCAACATAAAGCATACTTCCTCTGTCTTGGTTTATGTTAGAGGATTCCCTTTTGGCAAAATTCTCAAAGCAGATGAATTTAGGGAAAGAATTTTGTATCTGGAACATTTTTTTTACTTCCAAGAACGGTAAACACACGTTTTATTTTCGCATCTTTTGAATGACTCTTATAGCTTATGTGTTGTTCAAATAATGAAAATGTTTTATCACGCAAGTGGTTAAAGATACGATTTACCAGAACTTATATGCTCAAGAAGAATAAGGGAAAAAGAGAGAAAAAATATTATCAAAAGAGACTAAAGTCAATATAGTATCTTCGTTTATGTTGTCTTTAAAATCAATTTTCATCCTTAATCCATGTTGGTGATGATGGGATTGAAAATAGCCTGGAGCTCTTTCATCTTGTTTTTAAAAACATCAGCCTCTGCATGTTTGTTGGATTCCAACCACTGTGTGAAAGATTTGAAAGCATCCTCCATCTTTTTCTTGTCATTGGGTTTGAGCTTTGCTGAACTTCTAATGACGTTTCTCGTGTCGTAGGCGTAGTCCTCCACATCACGCCTGGCCTTAGTCTTCTTCTTGTACTCCTCATCCTCCAACTTGTACTTCTCTGCATCCTCAATCATCTTTTCAATTTCTACCTTGGACAGCCTACCCTTGTAGTTTGACCCTTGTAGTTTGTGATGGTGATGCTGTTCTTCGTTCCAGTCTTTGTGTGCTCCGCTGACACATTCAAGATGCCATTCTCATCGATGTCGAAGCACACGTTGAACTTAGCAATACCTCTGGGCGCTGCTGGAAAGCCTTTGAGTGTGAAATTACCTAGCAGATTGTTTTCTGTTGCCTTGCTTCTTTCGCCCTCATACACTGAAAAGTTCTCCTCAGTCATATTGTCCACAGATGTATGGAAATCATTTCTACACTTCCTTGTTGGGATAGGTGTATTCCTAGGAATAACTACGCTCATCACATCTCCATTGCAAAGAATACCAAGAGACAAAGGAGTAACATCTGAAAGAACCACATTCTGCACCTTCTCATTGCCTTCACCACTCAACTTGGCAGCCAACACTGCAGCACCGTACGCCACGGATTCGTCTGGATTAATGGTCTTGCACGCCTCCTTCCCATTGAAAAACTCCTTCAACAACTCCTGCACCTTCAGAATTCTACTCGACCCGCCCACCAGCACCACCTCATCCACACTACTCTTATGCATCTTTGCATCACTCAGGCATTTCTCAACCAGTTCTATACACTTGTTGAATAGATCCATGTTGAGCTCATTAAATTTAGCACTAGTAATAGTCGAAAACAGATCAATCCCCTTATACAACGATTCAATCTCAATTGGGGTTTCCAAAGAGTAGGAAAGAATCCTCTTGGCTCTTTCACAAGCACTTTTCAATCTCCTAATAGCTTTTGAGTTCCCATTATATTCTTACCCTTCTTTCTTTTGAACTCTTTAATGAAGTAATCCACCATTCTGTTGTCAAAATCTTGGCCTCCAAGATGAGTATCTCCAGCAATAGCCTTCACTTCAATGATACCAGAATCAATCGTTGCCACAGACACATCAAACGTTCCACCACCAAGGTCGAAAATAAGCACATTCTTAGCCACATTACCCCCTTTATCCAGTCCGTATGCGATGGCTCATTGATGATCCTCGCAATATTAAGGCCGGCAATGGCTCCAGCGGCAATGGTGGCCTGACGTTGAGAGTCATTGAAATAAGCCGGCACCGTGACGACAGCGTTGTTCACTGTTGATCCAAGATATGCCTCGGCGATATCCTTCATCTTAGTGAGCACCATCGAAGAGATCTGCTCAGCGGAAAACTGTTTCTCGTGTCCTTTGTAGGTTACCACAATCATAGGCCTGTCGTCAGCGTCAGGAATGACCTTGAACGGCCAAAATATAATGTCAGTCTGAACTGATTTTTCACTGAATTTGCGACCGATCAATCTCTTGAGATCTGTGTCAGAAATAATTCATGACAAAATAACAAACTTTAAAGAACTAAAAAAAACTATGCTTCTTTTTGCATACATATATATCACTAGGTGTGTGATCTGCTGCTAACTTTTCTTGCGTTTGTTAACTTTTCTTAAGTTGCTAACTTGCTAACTCATCAGTGGAATGTATTAAAAATGTCAACACTTAACATTTACAAATTAAAAAAAAGCTTTTGTCATTTTTTGGAGTTAAAAGGAATGAGGTTTTTACTTGGTCAATACAAAAGAAAGATTCGTTGGTGAGGGTCGCGGTTTGATTTTCATTTAAAGCGAGTTTCTATTCGTATATAAGATATAAAAATAAAGTTTTAACCTTTGCTTTCGAAACTCAAAAAAAGCAGTCATGTATTTACATCAATCCTAATCATCCTCGTTCATTGAAATTTAATTTATTAAGAAGTACATGTTAAAATAAAAATAAGAATAACTTCTTTTTTCCTCGTCAGGTCAATAAAGACATGAAATATTTCGATTTTTTTTGTAAAATCAAATAAATTTACCCGGATCAATACATGATTTTCTTTTAGTTTTTTAAGGATACTAAAATGTTAACATGAACTTAAGTTAATATTTTAATACATTATGTTGACATTGATATTTAAATGTCAACACAAATATGTGCTGACATTTTAATGTGACCGTTTTCACATTTTTAATACACTACGTTGATGAGTTAGCAAGTTCGCAATTTAAGAAAAGTACTTAACTCACCCCTATACCACTAATAATAAAAAGGCGATACCCTTTACTAGAAATATTCGACATGAAGAAGATGAATATTAAAAGAAAAAACTGACCATAAACAGTGTTGCTGGGATTGTTGGCGACTTGATTCTTAGCGGAGTCGCCGATGAGACGCTTCTCGGCGGCTGTGAAAGCTACGTAAGAAGGGGTGGTGCGGTTGCCTTGATCGTTCGGTATAATCTCAATGCGGTCGTGCTGCCATGCCGCCACACACGAGTATGTCGTCCCCAAATCGATCCCAATTGCCCGTCTATTTCCATTGCCAGCCATTAATGACGGTAGCAGTAAACTGCAGCTCTGCAACTAAAAGAAAGCAAAACGTCAAAAAATATTAAAAGGTGTGCGTAACGGAGAAATGTTTGAAGGGAGTGAGAAATCGGATAATAATATTTTATTATTTATTCTTGTTTCATATACTCCATATATATTAATACAAGGAGTGTGATACAAAAGATATTCTTCCAAAGAAAATAAATCACATTTAACGCATATTTATATATAATATATGAAGTGAGATAATAAAGATATTCTTGAAAAATTAAAGTCTAATCAATCAAATCAAATCAAATCCAAAATAAATAATTCTCGGCCATTTAACGCTAAAGGTGCACAAACCGAACCGAACCGCCGGTTAACCGCCGGTTCGTGAACCGGAACCGAAACCGGCGGCGGCGGTTCGAACCGTGAGACGGTTCGCGGGTTAGACGGGCCGGTTCAAGTTCGAGAAATGGATGAACAGTAACCGGCAGTTCAAAACCGCCGGTTCGCCGGTTTAAACCGGCGGTTCAACGGGTCTAACGGTAGGATTCCGGCTAGGGTGTAGGTATGCATGCTTTGCAGGCTAGGTGTGGCAGAAAACCGGCAGCTTCCGACCAAAATCGCCGGTTACCGCCGGTTCCGATGCTTTTTCAGGTGCCATTCATAGGTGCAGTGATTAGGCCTGCAAAACCGCCCAGAAACCGCCGGTTTTGTTCAGAAACCGTGGACTGAACCGGCGGTTCAGCCCTGAACCGGCGGTTTTGGCGCTGAACCGGCCGAATTCAAATTTTCAATTTTTTTTATTTTTTTTTTAATCAAATTTTTCCTCAATTTTTCATCTATAAATACCCCCTTCTACATCATTTCTACTTACCCCATTCTTGTATTAACAAGGATTTCTCTTCTCAATCTCAATTTCTCTATTCTCTATCCCCATTCTCTCTAATTTGCTCAATTTACTAAGTTGTTGTGCTCAAATTTAAATTAAGTTGTTACTTTACTTGTTGTTGACTTGTGCTCTATACAATATATACCATAATCCATACCATATCCATATTCCATACTATTTCTTTCACTTTGCAAAATGTCTTCTTCCCGTGGTGGTGATCGTGGCAAAGGAATTTCCCAAGATCAAGGAGGTAGTCGACGATCAAAGTGACCTAGTCGTCGGGAAATTATGGAAGAGGTTTCTAGAGTGGCGGCTGAACGCATGCAAGTAAGTGATAAGTTGAAAATTTTCATTAATTATTTTAAAATTTATAATTTCATAAGATTGAAATTTTTTATATATTTTGTGTTCTATTATTTATATAATATTTATAGATTGAAGAAGATCATCGGACTCCCATGCTACTCACCCAAATGCAACAAGGTGGAGGTGGGGGGATGGAGGCCAGTCCTGGAGCTGGAGGTAGTTACCACCAAGGTGACTATCGTGAGGAGTACGACGTGCATATTTCGTCGGACTCGGACCACGGCGACAATGATGATGAATCTCGTGCCCGTGTTCCGTCGAGCATCGGCGGAAATGAGGACATGCCTCCTCCTCCTCCTCCACCCGGTGCCGCTAGGAAGGCATTGAAATCCGACATTTTTGTTAAACATTACAAAAAGGTCCCGGTGGTAGTTTCAAGTAGTGATGATCCGCACTCTCAAGAAGAGACATCCGCTTTTAATGCATATTGTAACTACTGCAAGAACGTCTACAAATTTTCGACTGGTGGGGGATATGGCACTCTCCGCCGTCATTTGACGACAAAGCATCCGGTGGAGTGTGGCGTTCACCGCTACCCAAACCCAACTAAACTTCCCTCCCGGTGGCTCAGCCTCAGGCTCAGGTCCTCAATCAGGTAACCCTCTTTTTAAATATGATCCTAAAACTGTGACTGAAGCTTTTACTAGATGGGCTGCAATGAAGCATTTTCCTTTCGATACGTTTGATGACAAAAAATATGAGGTGACTATGCAAACTTCTTTTAACGTGGCTGCCAAAAAAATTGGTAGAATGTCTGTTCAACGATCTACCGTTCGACAGTGTAAGGAAAAAAAGGTAGTATTATCTCGTTATTTACAAAATTTGGGCCACAAAGTGAACATTTGCTCTGATGTATGGACTGATTGTTTTAACAATCACTCATACATGAGCATTACATGTCATTTTGTGGACAATAGTTGGACTTTGAACAAACGTTTAATTGGTTTTCGAGAATTTCCTACACCGCACACTACACCCGAAATTGCTTCTTTAATCATTCAAGTTTTGAATGAATTTCAATTATGCAATAAGGTATTTTCTATTGGTTTTGATAATGCAACTGCTAACACCGCGAGTATTACTGAGTTAATCGCAGCTTGTTCTCCGGTAATCGATGGTAAGTATTTTCATCAAAGATGCATATGTCATATTTTAAACTTATGTGTACAAGATGCACTTGACTTTTGGGTAAAGCATGTTGGTCCTATTAGAATTGCTGTTAGATTGATTCATCAAAAGCCGCCTATTGGGAAAGCTTGGAAGAAATATTGCCATCAAAAGAAGTTAAGGTACACAAATTTTGAAATGGATGTTTCTCATAGATGGAATTCGACATATGATTGTTTGAATTCTACTTTGGAGCACCAAGATGCTTTATGTGATTTTTTAGAACTTATCCCGTTCGTGATTTATATCTTTCAAAAAGTTGTTGGGACCAAAGCTTGAGTTTATTTAAATTGTTCAAAAATTTCAAAAATGCAACTGTTGAATTATCTGGTGTTTATTATTGTACTTCTATTCGTGTTTTAGAACATTGCATGAATATCTCACTTGCTTTTAAGACCGCGATGAAAAATGCTTACAATTCTCCTGAATTGATGTGTGTTTTATATTATATGATTGAGAAATGGCTAAAGTATTTCAGTGAGATTCCAACAGTGTTCTTGATTGCAAAGGTTTTGGATCCGAAATGGAAATTAGCCGGTACCTCCAAGATTTTAGATTTTTATTATAACAATTTGAGTTCTATTTATCTTACTCCACTTCAAGCCCTCCAAAATGATACCAATGACTCATTCGGAGTAAACCTATCCGAAACATTTCAAATAAACCTCCCGAACCGAGCTCTTATCCAACATAGCTTCGAATATAACTTGCAAGCTCTCTACACCGAATATGAAGCCAAGTATAACGCCACCCACCAAGTCAGATCTAGACCTACCTCTCATTCTCAACATCGCGATTTTGGATTCGGATTTCATTATGATGACCCCGATGCCCAATCCCAATTAGCCGATCTATACAGCTACAGCACCGGCGGAAGGAGCTCGAGTACGGTAAGTGAGTTAGATTTGTATTATGATTCACGCTTTTCCTTTAATGATGAAGGAATTCCTACTGCCGCCGCCGCCCAAATCGATGTCCTCGATTGGTGGGGAACACATGAAAAAGATTTTCCAATACTTGCATCAATGGCCAAGGAGATTTTTGCCGTTCCGGCTTCCACTGTCGCCGTCGAATCCGCTTTAACTTGACAATTGGTCCAAAGCTGACTTGAGAGAACAAGAGCCAAATTGGGACGAACGTGTAGAGGAAGCGCATCAAGACTTCACCGATAATGATTGATTAACGTTGAACGCGCATGCCGCATAGGCCAACCGTCAATCGCCAAATAGGTAAGTAAGTTTTTAAATTTATTGTGTAAGACTTCAAGTCTTTTGTAAATTGTAATGGTTATAAATAATTGAAAGTTTGTAACTTCTAGTTCTAGTCTAGTCTCGTTGACTCGTTGTAACTTGTAATATATTGTACATTGTAATTGTTCATATTTATATCAATAAAATTGTAAATTTTATCCTTATTCTTTGAAATTTATTTACACGCCTTTTCAATTTCTATAGAAAAAAAGCAAAAAAAACAAAAACAAAATTCCAAACCGCCGAACCGGACCGGAACCGCCGAAAAAACCGCCGGTTTTTTGAACCGGAACCGGAACCGCCGAGACCTTGGCGGGCCGGTTCAGGTTCACCAAAATCTTGAACCGTGAACCACCGGTTCCGAACCGGAACCGGCGGTTCCTGAACCGTGTGCACGTTTATTTAACGCAATGGAAGTTGTACCAAATAAATAATTCTCGATCTCGGCCATTTAACGCAATGGAAGTTGTACCAATTAATTTTTCTTATCTCTTTTTTAAATAGCCCGTCTACTCCTAGAGAAAAAATTCCCAAGTCTAGACACATCATTTGTCATAATGAATTGGTATGTCCAACAAATAATTACTATTTGACAAGTAAAACTCTAAAACAAGTTATATTCCAACTATGCATAACTGTACATGAAAATAATGGATGTAAATCTAAATTCAATTATTACTCTAAATTATGGAATTTTCCAAATTATTTTAACTTATGCCAATATACATACTCTCAATCTAATAAGAGTACAAGAGGGAGGATGAGGAGTATAGGAAGAAGGCTGATGCGAGGAATGCTTTGGAGAGCTACGCCTGTGACATGAGGAAAAACACCAGAGATGCAGCTAGGATTGGAGCAGCTGACAAGAAGAAGATAGAGAAGGCTTTCGAGTCTACTATGAAATGGTTGAAGTTGAACAGACCGGCAGAGGCTGATACTTTCAAAGAGAAAATGGAGGAGCTTGAGATTATTTATGATCCCATTGTTGCCAAGATGCATCACAGCACTGTGCCCTCTTCTGGTCCCTTGATTATAGAATTGGATTAAGAGCAGTGAGCAGATGTGTAATGGCATGATCCTCTGCGGCGCCTTTTTTCTTTTTTGATGGAGATTGCGTTTTAGGGATGAGCTTTAATGCATGTTTTTATCTATTTATGCTAATCTAACTGCAACATAGAATTCCCTTTTGACAAAATTCACAAAGCAGATGAATTTAGGGAAAGAATTTTGAATTTGGAAGATTTGTTTTTTACTTCCAAGAATCGTAAACACGTGTTTTTATTTCGCATTTTTAATTAAGCTTGTCCGTTGTTCAAATAATAAAAATGTTTAATCACACAAGTAGTTAAAGATGCGATTTACCTGAACTTATATGCTCAAGAAGAATAAGGGAAAAAGAGAGCAAAAAAACTGAAGTCAATAATGTATCTTCATTCATGTTGTCTTTACAATCAATTTTCATCATTAATTCATGTTGGTGATGATGGGATTGAAAACAGCCTGGAGCTCTTTCATCTTGTTTTTAAAAACATCAGCCTCTGCATGTTTGTTGGATTCCAACCACTGTGTGAAAGATTTGAAAGCATCCTCCATCTTCTTCTTGTCATTTGCTTTGAGCTTTGCTGAACTTCTAATGGCGTTTCTCGTGTTGTAGGCATAGTCCTCCACATCACGCCTAGCCTTAACCTTCTTTTTGTGCTCCTCATCCTCCAACTTGTACTTCTTTGCATCCTGAATCATCTTTTCAATTTCTACCTTCGACAGCCTACCATTTTCGTTTGTGATGGTGATGCTGTTCGTTATTCCAGTGTTTGTGTGCATCGCTGACACATTCAAGATACCATTCTCATCGATGCCGAAGCACACTTTGAATGTAGCAACACCTCTGGGTGCTGCTGGAATGCCTTTTAGCCAGAATTCACCTAGCAGATTGTTGTCTGTCGCCTTGCTTCTTTCACCTTCATATACCGTAAACCTCACACTGGTCTGATTGTCCATCGTTGTTGGAAAGCCATTTTTCTGCCACCTAGTTGGGATAGGTGTGTTCCTCGGAATAATTACACTCATCACATCTCCGTTGCATTCAATACCAAGAGACAAAGGAGTAACATCCAAAAGAACCACATTTTGCACCTTCTCATTGCCTTGTCCATTCAACTTGGCAGCCAACACAGCAGCACCATATGCCACAGCTTCGTCTGGATTAATGGTCTTGCGCACCTTTTTCCCACCAAAAAACTCCTGCAACATCTCCTGCACCTTCGGAATTCTACTCGACCCGCCCACCAGCACCACCTCATCCACACTCCTCCATTGCATCTTTGCATCACTCAGACATTTCTCAACCAGTTCTATACACTTGTTGAACAAATCCATGTTGAGCTCATTAAATTTAGCACGAGTGATAGTCGAAAATAGATCAATCCCCTCAAACAAAGATTCAATCTCAATTGGGGTTTCCTTAGTGTGGGAAAGGATCCTCTTGGCTCTTTCACAAGCACTTTTTAATCTCCTAATAGCTCTTAGATTCCCACTAATATCTTTACCCTTCCTTCTTCTGAACAATTTAATGAAGTACTCCACCATCCTGTTGTCAAAGTCTTGCCCTCCAAGATGAGTATCTCCTGCAATAGCCTTCACTTCAATGATACCAGATTCAATCATGGCCACAGACACATCGAATGTGCCACCACCAAGGTCGAAAATAAGCACGTTCTTAGCCACATTACCCACTTTATCAAGACCGTATGCGATGGCTGCAGAAGTAGGCTCATTGATGATCCTCATAATATTAAGGCCTGCAATGGCTCCGGCGGCTATGGTGGCCTGACGTTGAGAGTCGTTGAAATAAGCAGGCACTGTCACGACAGCGTTCTTCACTGTTGATCCAAGATATGCCTCGGCGATATCCTTCATCTTAGTGAGCACCATCGAAGAGATCTGCTCAGCAGAAAATTGTTTCTCATGTCCTTTGTAGGTTACCACGACCATAGGCCTATCATCAGCGTCAGGAATGACCTTGAATGGCCAAAATGTAATGTCACTCTGAACCGTTGTGTCACTAAATTTGCGACCGATCAATCTCTTAACATCTGTTTCAGAAATAATTCATGACAAAACAGCATGTTGTATACAACTAAAAATACAATATGCTTCCTTTTACATACATATATATCACTAGGGTCGTAAACAATGGCTAACTAATTAACATTCTCAAATTAAGACCATATCTTAGCCATTAAGACAACATTCTCAAATAATGCTACGTGGATTACATTTAAAATTGTAAAATTATTAAATAAACTTAAATGGTATATAAGTCAATTCTTATGTATGATAGTTAAAAATAACCACTTTATCTCTCCCATAATCATCTCAAAACTTGAAATTTATGTAACTCTCTCGATTTAAATTGTTTTATGAAAAAATAATATATCAAATTAAAGCTAATTCCATAAGGATTTTATCAAGATCTCAATTGCATATGTTTTGATGATGATCGTATGTGAAATTTTATATAATTTTTATTTTCAATTTTCGTATATGTTGATAAATAGATTTTATATCAATAAATGTATCAAACAATCTCAATATAATGCATGTACAATATCAATAAAACTGTGTTGATACTTTTTGGTAGTTGTGTTGAGATTCTCATGTTACTATGCTGATATTTGTAATACACTATATTAATATAAAATAAAACCGTGAAAATTATTATGTTATACTCCTTCCGTCCCTCATAATTTGTCACCATTTGACCCGGCACAAGTTTTAAGAAATGTAATAGAAAGTGAGTTGAAAAAGTTAGTGGTATGTGAGTCCTTCTTTTATATATTAGTTTTATAATAAAATGTGAGTGAGAATGAGTTAGTGAAATATGGGGTTCACTACCAAAAATGATAAAAGTGAAAACTTTTAGGAACGGACGAAAAAGGAAATAGACGACAAATTTTCAGGGACTGAGGGAGTAACATATTTACTATTTCACTCTTTTGTTAATATTTTATCTACTATTTTTTGAAATATATGATTTTTAATCTCATTCATTCATTTTAAGATCTAATGATGTAGCATTGGTCTTAATTGTGGACTGAATAGCATATGCATTTTAACATGACTCTATACCACACTACATAATAAAAATGCAATATTTGAAGTTTACATGTTAATTATGTACACTGACCCTTTACTAGAAACATACGACATGAAGAAGGGGAAAATAAAAAGAGAAAACTAACCATAAACAGTGTTGATGGGATTATTGGCGACTTGATTCTTAGCGGCGTTGCCGATGAGACGCTCGAAGGCGGTGAAAGCTACGTAAGAAGGGGTGGTGCGGTTGCCCTGATCGTTTGCTATAATCTCAATGCGGTCATGCTGCCACGCCCCCACACACGAATACGTCGTACCCAAATCGATCCCAATAGCCCGTCCTTTCCCCCTTCTCGCCATTAATGATGCTAAAACTGCGTTGCAATTAAGAAAACTAAAATGTCAAAACGAATGATACTGAGCTGAGAGAAGCTAGCGGCCAGCTCAATTCAGACAACTTTAAATAATTAAACTGAAACACATATGTGTTCCCTTGACTTATCGATTTTGGCCTTTCACTCATTCTCAGCCGACTCTTCGCTGGCCTCTATAGTTCCCACGCCTTTATTTTTTTTTTTTAAAGGATCAATAATGAGTCTTACCAACTGAGTTGCACTTCATTGTCTAATTTCTAGACTCTTTCTCTATTCAAAATTTTCATTTTTCAAATTTTTTTTTTATTGATATTTTTATCTTCTCTTAAAATGGAGAATTAAGTTTCCTTGACATTGTTGACCGCAAAATTTTTACTACTTTCTTAGGGTTTTTTATTTTTATTTTTTATCTCTTACTTTAACAATCGTGTATTAATTCTCGTGTTATTTCAAATGTATATATTTTTATGGGACCGAAGGAGCGTAATTTATACATGGCTCTCCTACCGGGCAATTATATCATAGAAAGCGGCACAGAATATAAAGTTTATGATATGTAATTCCATAAAATTAATAAGGACGTCAACTAGACTTTTTAAAAATGAAAAAACAACTAAGTCATGTCGATTATAACTAATACGGCTCTCTTACCTGGCAATTATAATTAATCATTGGAAGCGTCCCAATTGATGCTTTATTATTTGGTCGATCGAGCTTAGAAAAATCAAAGTCTCCCTTATTAGTTCGAAAGTCAAAATCTAAATAAACTCATAATTATTTAAACTTGTGATATGGAAAGGCTAGCTAATATGGAAACCGAAATAGCTAGCTCGATCGTGTTTTATCTTTATAATTCAACTATAAAAGCCTTTTCTAATTTTAATTGCTATACCAATAATAAAGATATTTTTTGACACTTTAGTGGTATATTTAATTTAAAAATACAAATTCATATATTTAATTATATTAAAAAAATATATACTTAACTATTTTTTACTATAATGTATTAAAAAATTACAGTAAAAACAATAATTAATTAATAGTATTATAAAAAATTTTAAAATGAGGATTTGAAGTTTGGATTTGTTACTGCTGAATCATTTTCTTAAATTCAACTTCTGATAAGATACTTTCCTACTTCTCCGGCTCTCCCAATTACTATGACTATGTGCACTAAAATAATTACTGTTAACTCTATTCATCAATAAAATTAAAATGCTTTACTTTAAGGTATCCACTATAGATGGCCGGGCCAAGCCACAAAGTGTGGCCAGGCCACAAAATTGTGGCCGGGCCACCAACTCCCATGTTTTCCACTATAGTGGACATGCCCAAGCCACACAATAATGTATTTTTTCCATTTTGTTTATATTTTAATTTTACTATAATAAAAATTGTTAGACTATAATAATTAAATAAAATGCATAATTTAATGAAAAGTAAATCGAAAACAAAATCTTCGTTGTATTATAGAACGGGGTAAAATTATACAACGAAAATTGTTTTAAAACACTAAAACAAAAACTAAAAAAAAACACCGCCATCGCCGACTACTCGGTGTCCTCATCAGAATCCGCCGCTTCTTCTTCACCTGTTGCATCGTCACTGCTAATGCCATCGCCGTCACCACCACCGCCACCGCTCTGAGGTCCCGCCGCCGCCGTGTCCTCCCACCCGAACAATGCCCTCAGCCTCACTATAAGGTCGTAGTACATCATCTTGGTGGGCGGGTTGGTCAACTTCTCATACAAGGACAGGGTGTCCTAGAGTTGCTTCATCATCTGCACCTCTAGGGTGTTGTTCAACGCCGATGCGGCAGGTCCGGGGGCGGATGCAGATGGGCCCGCAGCGGAGTGTTGGGAGGCAGCGGCGGAGGCGGATCTAGCGGCTCGGATTGCGGACTGTTGATCCAGGGGCCATGGACGCCGGGATAGTGACGAGGGGGGCTCCTCCATAACCTCGTCGTTAAGGTCGAAGGTCCTTGAACCGCCGCTACTACTGCTGTAGTTGTTGGCCCTGCCCCGTCCTGTACTCCTCGGCCCAGAAGCAGACACGTCCTCGTAGATAGCTCTGAATTTTGGGGTCCCGCAGAACGAGGAATTCTGCCCAGTAGGTAAACTTTTTGCCCTCTTGCACATTGAACAACTGCATCAACAACAATTTTACGTCGGCTTCGCTGCAGCCACTCTCAGCAATGCGCATTTGGTTCTCGTATATACCTATGAACTTCCGGAGAGCTGTAGTGATCCTGCCGAACTTCTTCCGGATCTAGTCAGGTGCACGGTCGGCGCTTTCCGGCGGTTTGAATTCATTGTACACCACCAGGACTCGCCGCCAGAAGCATAAGTCGGTCTGATCCGTGCCAACTATGGCATATGTCGTTACCGCGTCCCACCACCTAGCAACAACAATGGACTCCTTCTCTGTGTACAGAACCCCTCGTCGACCACCACCGCCATCGCCTTCTCCGCGACCACGGCGGCCGCCTTGCTGCGTGCCACCACCATCGCGTTCTACGCGATCACCGCAGCCGCCTTGCTGCTCGCCGCCGCTATCTCGCGCGGATCCTTATGCAAATGCTATTGGATCTGTGATGTATTTGATGGTTAGCACTAGGCCTGATATTTCATATGCAGTTTCTTGTCTTAGTAGATATATGTCCAATCCAGGTCCTGTTCATTGGGAAGATCTTAAGTGGCTTCTTAGATACTTGAAGCAAAACATACTGGTTTGTGCTATTCTAAATGTGCTATTCTAAATGTGATGATGGTGTCTTACTAACTGGTTTAGTGGATTCCAATTATGCTAATGACAGAGATAAGAGGAAATCAGCAACCTCCTATGTGTTTACAGTTTGTAGGTCTTGTATAAGTTGGAAATCCCAACTGCAGCATATAGTGGCTTTGTCTACTACTGAGTCAGAGTATATTGCTATCATTGAGGCAATGAAAGAGGTTGTATGGTTGAAGGGAGTACTTTCTGAACTTCAGTTTGTGAAAACTTCTCATGTTGTGTTTTCTGATTCTCAATCTGCTATTCAGTTATGTAAAAATCATGTTTTCCATGATAGAACAAAACATATAGATGTAAGGTTTCATTACATTAGGGATATTGTAGAAAAAGGTCAAGTTTTTCTTCAAAAAGTGCATACAGATAAAAACTCAGCCGACATGGGAACTAAGCCCTTACCATTAGAAAAACTTATTTTCTGCATTAAATACTTGCACTTTGATCTAGGATAGGTTGCATGTCCCGGAGGAAAGACCTCAGCCACCTTATCAGCTATGGTAAGGGTGGTAGTTGGCTGGAGGCATGAAGTCCTTTAGACTAATGGGAGTCAGCCCCTGTGGTGTCTAAAGGCAACCTGGTGGTTCCCAAAATGCTTGTGGACTTAGTCCTTTGGTGCTGAGGGATATGCGTTGTAGGCTGTGATGATTTTGACCATAGCTTATAACTAGATTGGTTTCACTGAATAAAGTCCAAGGTGAAGTATGTTGGATATTGATGGACTTTCATTTGGGCTGGTTATTTATTTGGCCCATGTGTTATTGATTTGGGCTGAGCCCATATTACTTACCTCTTGCTCTACCTCTTGCACCAGATGCCGCCACGTGGACTCTCACCTGGATCACGGCCCTGAGCCGTTGGATTGTGGAGTTTGTTAGTTATGTGAGTGGAGAGACTCTTGAATCTCTCATTCAATCGAACCCTACTCTCTCTCTTCTCTCTGCAGATCTAGAACTCTCTCTCTTTGTGTGCCCTTCTTCTCCGATGGATCTTCTGCCATTCATGAGTGATCTTTCACGGTTTCTTCGGTGATTGACTAAGTGTGAGTGGTAGAGAAGGCAACTACTTCGGTTGTTGGGTGTGGTGAAGATCTAGGGTTTAGTGTGTGAGACTTGTCTGGGTGAGTTTACGTTAGTGGTGTCCAGTCCCTGTGTGGTGGAGTTCTGTGGTGTTGGTATCTGCAGTGAGAGGTTGATCTCTGGTCAGATTTCAATGGTGCTCCCTTGGATTGGTTTCTAGTAGAATAGATCTGGTTATTGGCGGGTTTCTGAGCCATCTTTTGATCTATTCAGTTTCTCTCATGTTTCTTGTGTTAACCGGATTATCTCATTTGATCCGAGAGGATCTTATTTGTTGTTACTAATCCGTTTATCCAGTGTGCAGGTTATTAGGAGAATTTTGCTGATATTTCAAGAACCCTAGATTAGTATATTGGCTATTGTTATAATAGTTGATAGTTCTTTAGTTGTAATCTTGATAACTCAACAAAATCAGTCGCGTAGTTAGAGTTTGACTGAGCTCTCCTAATGAAGAACAAAGAGGTCTTGGTAAATAGTGAATCTGCACCTAATCTGATCCCTACACGCATTACATATGAAATACTACTTGTGCAGAAAGTTGAAAGGAAAACTCCAAATGGGAAAGAAAATACTGAAAAGGAGTTAGAAGAGACGGAGAATTTAACTGGAATTTGGGTTAATATAGATATATTGTTAGGTATTTGAAGCATTAGTATTTACCCAATATAACCTAATTTATCAAAATCAGATAATTGATTTTTTATTAAAAAGCAATCTAGATAGCAAGAAAGTTACTTTCAATTTATTGCTTTTATCCACAACTTCTATTTCTCTCTTAGACTTTATCCATGTTATCTACTCCATTTTCCTTTCATATTTTACTAACTATTTACTCACTTAGATCTGTTTTATACTTTAATTAGTACTCCTTTAGTCTCACTCTAAGTGATACATATTTCTTTTATGTCCCATTCTAAATGACAAAATTGCAAAAATAGAAACATCAATCTCTCTTTATTTCTTTTTACTTGACTCATAAAATAACACTATATAAAACCTCGTTTTGAATAAAAATATGTCACTTAGAGTTAAACGGAGGAAGTAATAAGTATTTTACTTACAAAAAGAAGAAAAATAAAATTTCTAAAAACAAAGCTTGAATTAACCAAAACAAAAGGGAAACCAGCCAAACAAATCTTCCCTTAATCCACTTCTTCAATACTGGGACCACCAGAGTGCACGGTACTTTGGTGCATCTTAGCAACAATGCGATTATAAATCAGCTTAAGCTCCTCTAACTTCTCTTTGAAAGCATCAACCTTGGCAAGTTTGTTTGACTCCAACCACTTTATAGTAGACTCGAAGGCCTTCTCTATCTCCTTCTTGTCGCCTGCTTCAATCCCGGTTGCACTTCTGGTGTTGTTCCTCATGTCGTAGGCGTAGTTCTCCAAAGCACTCCTCATACCAGCCTTCTTCCTAAACTCCTTGTCCTCCCTCTTGTACTTCTCCGCATCCTCAATCATCCTCTTGATTTCTTCCTTAGAGAGCCTGCCCTTGTTGTTGGTGATGATTATCTTGTTCTTCAACCAAGTACCAATGAGCTCCGCAGATACACTCATGATACCATTTGCATCAATGTTGATGCACTCTTTGATTTTAGGAACACCTCTGGGCGCCGCTGGAATGCAGAGATTGAATACTCCTAGCAGATTGTTGTCTGTTGCCTTGCTTCTTTCACCCTCATACACCTTAATTACTACACTGGTCTGATTGTCTTTCTCTGTGGTGAAAGTTTTCTCCATCCTTGTTGGTATAGGTGTATTCCTCGGAATAATCACGTGCATCACATCTGCAGTGCCTGCAATACCAAGAGACAAAGGAGTAACATCTGAAAGAACCACATTCTGCACCTTCTCATTGCCTTCACCACTCAACTTGGCAGCCAACACTGCAGCACCATACGCCACGGCTTCGTCTGGATTAATGGTCTTGCACGCCTCTTTCCCATTGAAATACTCCTTCAACAACTCCTGCACCTTCAGAATTCTACTCGACCCGCCCACCAGCACCACCTCATCCACAATACTCTTATCCACGTTTGCGTCACTCAGGCATTTATCAACTAGTTCCATACACTTGTTGAACAAATCCATGTTGAGGTTGTTAAATTTTGCACGACTGATGCCCGAACTCAAATCAATCCCCTCAAATAGCATATCAATCTCAATTGGGGTTTCCAAACATGAAGAAAGTATCCTCTTGGCTCTTTCACAAGCATTCTTCAATCTCCTTATAGCTCTTGGATTGCCACTAATATCCTTTCCATTCTTGCTTTTAAACTCTTTTACAAAGTGATTCACCATCCTGTTGTCCATGTCCTGGCCTCCAAGATGAGTGTCACCGGTGGTGGCCTTTACTTTAATGCTATCCCCATCAATAGTGGCTATTGTCACATCAAACGTGCCACCACCAAGGTCGAAAATCAGCACATTCTTAGCCATAGAGCTAGTACACCTTTTGTCAAGACCGTATGCGATGGCTGCAGCAGTCGGCTCATTAATGATCCTCATAACATTAAGGCCAGCAATGGCTCCGGCATCCTTGGTGGCCTGGCGCTGAGAGTCGTTGAAATAAGCAGGCACGGTGATGACAGCATCCGTGACCGTTGATCCAAGATACGCTTCGGCAATATCCTTCATCTTTGTGAGCACCATTGACGAGATTTCCTCGGCCGAAAATTGCTTCTCCTCCCCTTTGTAGGTTACCGCGAACATAGGCTTGCCGCCAGCGCCAGGAATGATCTTGAACGGATAATATATAATGTCTCTCTGAACCGTTGCATCACTAAATTTGCAACCAATCAATCTCTTCGCATCTGCATAATTTAACTAGTTGGAATAGGGAGAGAAGAGAACATAACAAAACTAAAGAACAAAACAAACAATGCATTGAATAAGAAAATATACTAGTAATTTGATTTGGTACTCATGACCCAAGATGAAAAGAAGAGAAACAGTATAATGATAGGAAGAGTAACTAAAGTCACCATAAAAGTGTTCAAAAGTATAATGAAGGAAGAGAACACTTACCGAAAACAGTGTTGATGGGATTATTGGTGACTTGATTCTTAGCGGCGTCGCCGATGAGACGCTCCTCGGCTGTGAAAGCTACGTAAGAAGGGGTGGTGCGGTTGCCCTGATCGTTTGCTATAATCTCAATGCGGTCATGCTGCCACGCCCCCACACACGAATACGTCGTACCCAAATCGATCCCAATAGCCCGTCCTTTCCCCCTTCTCGCCATTAATGATGCTAAAACTGCGTTGCAATTAAGAAAACTAAAATGTCAAAACGAATGATACTGAGCTGAAAGAAGCTAGCGGCCAGCTCAATTGAGACAACTTTAAATAATTAAACTGAAACACAAATAATGTTCCCTTGACTTGTCGATTTTGGCCTTTCACTCATTCTCAGCCGACTCTTCGCTGACCTCTATAGTTCCCACGCCCTTTTTTTTTTTTTTTTAAGGATCAACAATGCGTCTTACCAACTGAGTTGCACTTCATGATCTGATTCCCACACTCTTTCTCTATTCAAAATTTTTATTTTTCAAATTTCCTTTATTATTGATATTTTTATCTTCTCTTAAAATGGAGAATTAAGTTTCCTTGACATTGTTGACCGCAAAATTTTTACTACTTTGGTAGGTTTTTAATTTTTTTTTAATCTGTTACTTTATCAATCGTGCATTAATTCTCGTACTATTTCAAATGTGTATATTTTTTTGGGACCGAAGGAGTATAATTTATACATGGCTCTCCTACCGGGCAATTATAATTAATTATAGAAAGCGTCACTGAATATAAAATTTATGATGTCATTCCATAAAATTAATAAAGACGTCAACTAGACCTTTTATAAATGAAAAAACAACTAAGTCATGTCGATTAAAATTAATACGGCTCTCTTACCTGGCAATTATAATTAATCATTGGAAGCGTCCCAATTGATGCTTTATTATTTGGTCGATCGAGCTTAGAAAAATCAAAGTCTCCCTTATTAGTTCGAATGTCAAAATCAGAATAAAATCATACTCCCTCCGTCCCGGATAATTCGTCCCAGTTTTTCATTTCGATTCGTCCCATATAATTTGTCTCATTTCATTTTTACCATTTTTGGCAGTGGACCTCATATTCCACTAACTCATTCCTACTCACATTTTATTATAAAACTAATATATAAAGGTAGGACTCACATTCCATTAACTTTTTCAACCCACTTTTTACTATAATTCTTCAAACCCGTGATCCGAATTATCCAAGACGGAGGGAGTAATTATTTAAATTTGTGACATGGAAAGGCTAGCTAATATGGAAACGGAAATCGCTAGCTCGAACGTGTTTTATCTTTTAATTCAACTACTGATATCATCACTATAAAAACCTTATCAAGGCCTAAAAGTAGAGATAAAAATTACTTGTGTTGAAATTTTTTAATAAATAATCACAATTTATAATGCAAAAGAAAGCCTTCTCTAATTTTAATTACTATACCAATAATAAAGAGATTTTTTGACACTTTGGTTGTATATTTAATTATATTAAAAAAATATCCTTAAATATTTTTTACTATAATGTATTCAAAAAATTATAGTAAAAACAATAATTAATTAATAGTATTATAAATTTTTTTAAAATGAGGATTTGAAGTTTGGATTTGTTACTGCTGAATAGTTTTATTAAATTCAACTTCTGATAAGATATTTTCCTTCTTCTCCGGCTCTCCCAATTACTATGACTATATGCACTAAAATAATTACTAATAACTCTATTCATCAATATCATTAAAATGCTTTAGTTTTACTTCATAATAGAATTTATATATAATGATCAAATCTAATATGATGTTGGCAATAGACTTCACTTTAATGCCTCATTAATTGTGGCGGGCTGGAGGCCATAAACACGTTGAAATAGGGCTCACAAATTTGTACAAGTTCGATTTTTATCAAGTCAACTAGATAACAATCCAATCTAATAAGACCTAGCTTAAATACAACATGTCTCAAATATAAAATTTGCCTGCCATTTTGGTTCTGCTTGTTAATTAAAATCTGTTGTATTCCTCCTTGAAATTTTGTCAAGTACTATGTGATAAATAATTGCTTGTCACTACACATATTTGAAGGGAAATGAATAAACCAAAATGACAGTCATCTCTCTCACGAAAAATGACATAAATAAATAGCTCTTATAACTTTAGAGTATTTTGGCCTAAAAATGTTTTTAAAAGTGCAAAAGTCATTCTAATGATATGAACGTTATATGATATTTTTTTGGAAAATAAGAACCGCAAATGATAAGCCATTACAGATTAAATCCGCACTTAATCCAATTCTATAATATTGGGACCAGGATTGCGTGGTACTTTGATTCATCTTCGCAACAATGGTATCATAAATACTCTTAAGCTCCTCCAACTTCTCTTTGTAAGCATCAACATTTGCAAGTTTGTTTGACTCCAACCATTTTATAGTAGACTCGACGGCCTTCTCTATCTCTTTCTTGTCGGCTGCACATCTGGTGTTGTTCCTCATGTCGTAGGCGTAGATCTCCAAAGCTCTCCTCACTTCAGCTTTCTTCCTATACTCCTCGTCCTCCCCCTTGTACTTCTCTGCATCATTCACCATCTTCTCTATTTCTTTCTCAGACAGCCTTCCCTTGCCCTTGTAGTTGATGATGCTGATCGCCTTCTTCAACTCACTACCTATGTGCTCCGCTGTCACATTCATGATACCATTCACATCAATGTTGAAGCACAGTTTGATTTTCGCAACACTTCTCAGCGCTGCTGGAAGGCCTTGGAGTCTGAATTCACCTAGCAGACTGTTGTATGTCGCCTTGCTTCTTTCGCCCTCATACACACGAACCCACATACTCGTCTGATAGTCCTTGGCCGTGTGATAATATTTCTCTCTACTTGTTGGAGTAGTTGTGTTTCTTGGAATAAGTACATCCATCACATCTCCAATGCATTTAATACCAGGTGACAAAGGAGTAACATCCACAAAAACTAAACTTTGCACCTTGTCATTTCCTTCACCATTCAACTTGGAAGCTAGCGCTGCAGCACCATATGCTACAGCTTCGTCAAGATTAATGGTCTTGTGTACCTCTTTTCCACCTAAAATCTCCTTCAACATCACCATTTGCTACAACTTGGAAGCAGCGCTGCAGCACCATTGACCCGCCCACCAGCACCACCTCATCCACGCTGTTCTTCTCCATCTTTGCATCAATCAGGCAACTCTGTACCAGTTCCATACACTTGATGAATACATCTAGGTTAAGTTCCTCAAACTTAGAATGTAATGGTCGAAAACAAATCAATCCCCTCAAACAACGATTCAATCTCAATTGGGGTTTCCAAACTGGAAGAAAGGATTCTCTTGGCTCTTTCACAAGCATTCTTCAATCTCCTTATAGCTCTAGGATTCCCACTAATATCCTTTCCCTTCTTGCTTTTAAATTCTTTTACAAAGTGATTCTCTTGGCTCTGTCATGACCGTACCTGCTTATTTCAATGACTCTCAGCAGCAGGCAACCAAGGCTGCTGGAACAATTGCCGGCCTAAATGTTGTAAGGATCATTAATGAGCCTACTGCTGCAGCCATGGCATACGGTCTAGATAAAGGAGGTGATGTGGCTAAGAATGTGCTGATTTTCGACCTTGGTGGTGGAACGTTTGATGTGTCTATGGCCGCTATTGAGGCGGGTATCATCGAAGTGAAGGCAATTGCTGGAGATACTCATCTTGGTGGGCAAGACTTTGACAGTAGGGTGAAAGATGCGGAGAAGCACAAGAGGGAGGACGAAGAGTATAGGAAGAAGGCCGATGCGAGGAATGCTTTGGAGAACTATGCCTACGGAATGAGGAACACCACCAGAAGTGCAGCCGGGATGGCAGCAACCGACAAGAAAGAGATAGAGAAGGCTTTCGAGTTTACTATGAAATGGTTGGAGTCAAACAAACTTGCAAAGGTTGATGCTTTCAAAGAAAAGTTGGAGGAGATTAAGGTGATTTACAATCCCATCGTTGCCAAGATGCACCACAGTCCCAGGTCCAGTCCCAGTATTAAGAAGCTGATTAGTAGCATAAAGAAGTGGATTAAGAGGGTAATGCCATGATCGTGTCATCGTGTACGTGCATGGTCTCTTTCTTATATTTTTCTTTGAATTCCTTTTTGACAATTAGTAATTGATAATTTAGTATACAAGTTAATTTTAAATTATTAAGATTTAAATGCAAAATAATATACTGTGCTTGAAAATTGAAATGGCAACAGATTTCACACAATTTTCTACAGCCTTAGCTAGGGTTTTACGACTTCTTCGAGGGTTACAAGATTGCACGTTTTCAATTGAGAAAATGGAGAGCAAATACGATACTCTCTCCATCCATAAAAAATAGTTTTATTTTTCATTTTGATTTGTTCGCTTGTGATCTTTCTTTTTTTTTAGTAGTACTTGCAAACCTTTTTGAAATTTTTCCTTTTGCTGGAAGTCAACTAACGACCGCTTCAGAGGAAAAACAAATGAAAGAAAAAGACCAAATAGAAAAGAAAATAATAAAAAGGAGTTAGAAGACAGGAAGAAATTAGATAAACCCTAAACCCTAACTGATATTTATGTTGAATGTTGATATTGTTGGGTGTTTTAACTTTGAAGCATGAGTATTTTATGCTTTGTGCGATTTAGCCACTAGTATATCCTAATTTATCTAAATCAGATAATCAATTTTTTTTTAATCAAAGGGAATTAGATATGGCATGATTGGTTAGGATAAATATTGTTTATCCAAATCTTGTTATAGGATGAACTTAAATGACAAAAGTGAACTCTCTTATCGTGAGACATAAGTAGTATGAAGTTTTCAAATCTCAAATTTAATGATGTTTCAGATTATATTAAGATTAAAATTATCCTAAGCCCAATGATGGAGAAGTCCCCACAAGATCGCTTGCAGCCACCCACGGTTGCCGACTCCAGACCATCGTTCTCTACATTGAACTTTGTTCCTCCATTCGTACACAAAAAATTGTCTCACCTTTTTGTTTTCATCCGTACACTAAAACTGGTATCATACTAAAAAACGAAAAGTTACTATTCAATTTTATTACTTACCTTTTATGTTTCTCTTATTTAATCTATATTTTTTATTTCTCACTTTTACTTTAAATGACACGAACCTAAACTTATCACTTTATTTACTTTTTTATTTCTCTTACTTTATCTCTTTTCACTTGAGTCTTAACTCAAGAAAGAACACTACGTAAAACTCGAGCCAAATAAAAAATGCTCCATTGAGAATGAGACAAAGGTTGTAATAATTATTTTACTAACAAAATGAAGAAAAATAAAAATTCTAGAAACAGAGCTTTAACTAACTATTACCAATTACCAGCCAAACAAATCTTCCCTTAATCCAGTTGTACAAAACTGGGTCTACCATTGTGTACGGTACTATGTTGCATCTTAGCAAGAATGGGATTATAAATCAGCTTAAGCTTCTCCATCGTCTCTTTGAAAGCATTAGCGTTTGCAAATTTGTTCAATTCCAACCATTTGATAGTAAACGCGAAAGCGTTCTCTATCTTCTTCTTGTCGGCTGCTTCAATCCCGGTTGCACGTCTGGTGTTGTTCCACATGTCGTAGGCGTAGTTCTCCAAAGCATTCATTGCATCAACCTTCTTTAAAAACTCCTCGTCCTCCCTCTTGTACTTCTTTGCATCATTCACCATCGTCTCAATTTGATCCCTAGAGAGTCTGCGTTTTTTGTTGGTGATGGTGATCTTGTTCTTCAACCCAGTACCAATGATCTCCGCTGACACACTCATGATACCATTTGCATCAATGTCGATGCACTCTTTGATTTGAGCAACACCTTTGGGCGCTGGTGGAATGCCTTCAAGATTAAATACTCCTAGCAGATTGTTGTCTGTTGCCTTGCTTCTTTCACCCTCGTATACCGCAATTGCTACACTGGTCTGATTGTCCTTCTCTGTAATGAAAACTTTCTCCATCCTTGTTGGTATAGGTTTATTCCTCGGAATAATCACGCTCATCACATCTCCAGAGCATGAAACACCAAGCGACAGAGGAGTCACGTCTGAAAGCACCACATTCTGCACCTTCTCATTGCCTTCACCACTCAACTTGGCAGCCAACACTGCAGCACCATACGCCACTGCTTCGTCTGGATTAATGGTCTTGCACGCCTCCTTCCCATTGAAAAACTCCTTCAACATCTCCTGCACCTTGGGTATCCTGCTCGACCCTCCCACCAGCACCACCTCATCCACGTTGCTCTTGTCCACGTTTGCATCACTCAAGCATTTCTTAACCAGTTCCATACACATGTTGAACAGATCCATATTGAGGTCGTTAAATTTTGCACGAGTGATGCTGGTAAACAAATCAATCCCATCAAACAACAATTCAATCTCAATTGGGGTTTCCAAACTGGAAGAAAGGATTCTCTTGGCTCTTTCACAAGCATTCTTCAATCTCCTTATAGCTCTTGGATTCACCCTCATATCCTTCCCCTTCTTGATTATGAACTCTCCTACAAAGTGATTCACCATCCTGTTGTCCATATCCTGGCCTCCAAGATAAGTATTACCAGCGGTCGCCTTCACTTCAATGACATCTCCTGCAATCGTAGCCACAGTTACATCAACTGTGCCACCACCAAGGTCGAAAATCAGAACATTCTTAGCCACAGAGCTATTAGACCTTTTGTCAAGACCGTATGCGATGGCTGCCGCAGTAGGCTCATTAATGATCCTCATAACATTAAGGCCGGCAATTTCTCCGGCATCCTTGGTGGCCTGGCGCTGAGAGTCATTGAAATAAGCAGGCACGGTGATAACCGCATCTGTGACAGTTGACCCAAGATATGCCTCGGCGATATCCTTCATCTTAGTGAGCACCATTGACGAGATTTCCTCAGCTAAAAACTGTTTCTCCACCCCTTTGTAGGTTACCGCGAACATAGGCTTGTCGCCTGCGCCCGGAATGACCTTGAACGGCCAAAATATAAATTCTCTCTGCACCTTTGCGTCACTGAATTTGCGACCAATCAACCTCTTTGCATCTGTGTAACATAATGAGTACGAAATAATTCAACTAGCTGGAATAGGGAGAGAAGAGAACATAACAAAATTAAAGTCCAAAACAAACTATGTATTAAACCTAGAAAACAGTGTTTATAAGTATAATGATAGCAAAGAAAACTTACCGAAAATAGTGTTGATGGGATTATTGGAAACTTGATTCTTAGCAGCGTCACCGATGAGACGCTCGGCAGCCGTGAAAGCTACGTAAGAAGGGGTGGTGCGGTTGCCCTGATCGTTAGATATAATCTCAATGCGGTCGTGCTGCCACGCCGCCACACACGAATATGTCGTCCCCAAATCGATCCCGATTGCCCGTCCCCGTCCATTTTCATTTACAGCCATTAACGACGTTAGCAATAAACAGCAGATCTACAACTAAAAGAAAGCAAAAATATCAAAAGGCATTCCAAAGAAAATGAGGAGTGATCAGATACTTATAATATATAGGGTGAGATAATAAATAGTAATATTCTTTTAAAATAAATAAAATCCAATTAAACTATATCAAATCAAATCCTAAATAAATAATTCTCGGCCATTTAACGCAATGTGTACCGATTAATTTTCTCGTCTCTTTTAACCCTTACTTTCATTGATTTCAAAATCTTGGAATTACGTAATTTTTGTTTGAAATAATTAATCTTAATTTAACATAAATCTAAAAGATTCATGTATATCTTTAGACTTTTAGACTTGTAGTTATGACTTATGAAACTCTATCCATCCGATAATCCCTTCTTGGCTGAGTTGACTCTCCTTCTAAAAGCTTATTCTTTGAATAGTAACTGCATTTGCATAGATAGTGATGAATAATAAATACTCCGGCTAAATATCACCACCGCGCTCGCACTCACCAACCTCACTGGATCCGTCGCCGCCGACGAGAAGGAATATTGTGAGCGCAGCCGCATCATCGTAAAATTAGCAGTGAGAGAGTGTAAGTGAGATACTCCATATGATGGGATTTAGTTGGTATTTATAGAAGTAGAAGAAATGATGATTGGTTGATGGACTTGCATGCCTAATAAGCATTAATTCCAATTTTTTGTAATGCAATATACAGATACCAATTTTATTGAAGATTTTAAGTTTTATGGTTTTACCTATATATTGACGAAATGAATTTCACTAGGGAGTATTGCGTTAGTAGTTTTTGGATCCATTCAACAGTAAAAGCGCAAGCGGTGAATTTTTTTTGTGTGAATATTGAATGTAAGTAGTATTTTCCCTTTAATTTGAATAGTTTATGTTTTTTATGGAGTTAACAACTTTACAACTGCAAATAAGTTGATTTGACAGTTTCAACCAAAATCAAATCAAACTGTACATTGTCCAAAACCGAGTCATATTGAATCAATAATTTCAATTCTATTCGATAATTTTATATAGACCTCAAAATCAATTTAATCGCTCATTATAACAATACTTGTAAACATTCTCGAGTTTTTTTATAAATGCAACTTACACCCCACATGCTACTAAGAATTACTACTAGAACATGTGATTATTGGATATATATTTTATCAAACTCATTTTATAAGAAAAATACTAGTCTAATTAACTAATTTATTTTGTATGATGATGCGGTGGTAATGGCATGTGGTGGAGAGCACGTATATCTATTCCCGAACTCAAGTTATGATTTTTGGGTGGGCAAAACTTTTCAAAACTAAAAGGATTAGACCAGAAAGAAGACAAAAAACTCTCAAAAGAAGAGAGAAAATTCTAAATTCTCCATAGAGAATTTTCGAAAATAATGAATGATACTCCTCATGTCTTCTATCTAGTCTCCTTTATACCCCCTCTGTCCCATTAGAAATGAAACGTTTACCTTTTTGGTTTGTCCCATTAAAAATGAAACGTTTCCAAAAATGGAAACAATACTCTGTCTACTTTTTCTTCTCTCTTAATTTACTCTCTCTTCATTAACTCACAAAACAATTCTACATAAAATCTCGTGCTAAAAAGCAAATGTTGTATATTTAATGGCATGGAGGGAGTATATAGTTATGATGGGCCAAATTAGGGATTCATGGAGATTGGACTTGGCTATGCTTGTTTGTCATTTAATTAAATTGCACACTAATTTAATTCAAGCCCAAACATAATATTATAATCAGCCACTATATAATATAATATTCACCTCCCATCCAATCCCAAATAAATTAATGTCCATTAAGATATAAATATCCATTAATTAAGCGGGCCGCCGCACCTTGGCCGGCGGTCGCCGCGCGTTGGCCAGAAGCTTCTAACTCTTTTTGGCGGTCGCCGGGCATGTCTTTGACTCTGCTAAGCGCCAGCGGTTGCCGAAAGTGTTGCGGCGGTCGCCGGATGCCACATGAAGCTCTCCAGATTTCCTACTTCGTGTTTTAACTTTCTTTTTAGGCTCAAATATGCACATTTCTCACAAAACATGTCAAAATACCAAAATAGATAAAATATGCAAATAAATGACATGTAATGCAGCTTTGACATTAAAAACAGACCAAATAATGGCCTTAAAACCGTGCAAAATCTGAGCGTATCAAACGGTCGCCGGCGAAGGTAAGAACCTGCGAAAATTTTCAAAGACATGAAAATTAAACACAAATAAAAGGTACTAAAAAACTTAAGTAAAAATTGTCAAAACATGAAAATAATTGTCTTAAAACAAAAACAACTAATGATACAAGGGCTCATTTAAAGTCAGGAGCTTGGCTTCTTCAATCTTGAGGAGGAGGAGGAAAATGAGGGTTGAGGTCATCGAATGCGCCAATAAAATAGGCGATGTCGCCACTCATGGTTTGACGCTCTTGTCGAGCCTCGGTGGCCATCCTTTGGAGTTCGGCAATTTGTTGGCATTGATGAACATCTTCAAGCCGTTGATGCTCCCAAAAGTTTTGTTCCGCCGTCCTCCGTTCACCATGTGCCGCCCATCCTTGGCGGTTGTAGACGTTCTCTTGTTGTTGCTCCGCTCATCGATTGTCCCAAGTATTGGACATATTTTGCATAGAGGAGAACATGTCTCCTAGTTGGGCGGAGGTGTTGGCTTGGAACTCCTCATTGGCTTTAGGCCTCCTGCGGCGGCGGTTGGCTCTAGTGCGGCGGCGATGTGCTTACATAGAACTGATTGTAGTTACCTTAAAGTGGACGACGCCCACAACCAGCAAAAGACTTAGGCTTTGTTTGCTTCTTATGAATTTAAATGTGTGTAAAACATCTTATAAATGCACAAGCAAACATAATGCAATAATAATACTGATTCTATTCGTGCGAAACTGCTTGAATAATACTAAAGCGGGTTATAAGTGGATTGTATAGTTTTGTATATAGCAAGATTCTTTTCGTGCTCGAAACATACGGGTTTTAAGAAATTATTTGACTTTATGTAGTAAAGTGGGTAGAAAAGTTAGAGGAATGTGGGGCCTACTTTATTATATTGGTTTTATAATGAAATGTGAGTGGAATATAGGGTCCACTTACCACATATAGTAAAAGTGAAATGGATTTATTAGCGGACAAACGAAAAAAAATATGTGACATTTAATAGCGGACAGAGGAAGTATTATTTTGTCTTGCAAACCGAAGATGACATTAGAGTTAGACGGAGGGGGAATAAGTATTTCACTAACAAAAAGAAGAAAAATAAAATTTCTAGAAACAAAGCTTGAATTAACTATTACTACTAATTCAAAAAAAGGAAACCAGCTAAACAAATCTACCCTTAATCCACTTCTGCAATACTGGGACCACCCGAGTGCATGGTACTTTGGTGCATCTTAGAAACAATGCGACTATAAATCAGCTTAAGTTCCTCCATCTTCTCTTTGAAAGCATCAACCTTTGCAAGTTTGTTTGACTCCAACCACTGTATAGTAGACTCGAAGGCCTTCTCTATCTCCTTCTTGTCGGCTGCTTCAATCCCGGTTGCACTTCTGGTGTTGTTCCTCATGTCGTAGGCGTAATTCTCCAAAGCACTCCTCATACCAGCCTTCTTCCTAAACTCCTTGTCCTCCCTCTTGTACTTCTCCGCATCCTCAATCATCCTCTTGATTTCTTCCTTAGAGAGCCTGCCCTTGTTGTTGGTGATGGTGATCTTTTTCTTCCACCCAGTACCAATGAGCTCCGCAGATACACTCATGATACCATTTGCATCAATGTCGATGCACTCTTTGATTTTAGGAACACCTCTAGGCGCCGCTGGAATGCCTTGGAGACTGAATACTCCTAGCAGATTGTTGTCTGTTGCCTTGCTTCTTTCACCCTCGTACACCATAATTGTTACACCGGTCTGATTGTCCTTCTCTGTGGTGAAAGTTTTCTCCATCCTTGTTGGTATAGGTGTATTCCTCGGAATAATCACGCACATCACATCTCCAGAGCCTGAAATACCAAGAGACAAAGGAGTAACATCCAAAAATACCATATTCTGCATCTTCTCATGGCCTTCACCACTCAACTTGGCAGCGAGCACAGCAGCGCCATATGCCACAGCTTCATCTGGATTATTGGTTTTGCATGCCTCCTTCCCATTGAAAAACTCCTTCAACAACTCCTGCACCTTCAGAATTCTACTCGACCCGCCCACCAGCACCAACTCATCCACGCTGCTCTTCTCCACCTTTGCATCACTCAGGCATTTCTCAACCAGTTCCATACACTTGTTGAACAAATCCGTGTTGAGGTCGTTAAATTTTGCACGACTGATGCTCGAAAACAAATCAATCCCCTCAAATAGCAATTCAATCTCAATTGGGGTTTCCAAACAGGAAGAAAGGATTCTCTTGGCTCTTTCACAAGCATTCTTCAATCTCCTTATGGATCTTGGATTGCCACTAATATCCTTTCCCTTCTTGCTTTTAAACTCGTTTACAAAGTGATTTACCATCCTGTTGTCCATGTCCTGGCCTCCAAGATGTGTGTCACCGGTGGTGGCCTTTACTTCAATGCTATCTCCGTCAATAGTGGCTACTGTCACATCAAACGTGCCACCACCAAGGTCGAAAATCAGCACATTCTTAGCCACAATGCTAGTAGAGCTTTTGTCAAGACCGTATGCGATGGCTGCAGCAGTCGGCTCATTAATGATCCTCATAACATTAAGACCAGCAATGGCTCCGGCATCCTTTGTGGCCTGGCGCTGAGAGTCGTTGAAATAAGCAGGCACGGTGATAACAGCATCCGTGACCGTTGATCCAAGATATGCTTCGGCAATATCCTTCATCTTAGTGAGCACCATTGAGGAGATCTCCTCGGCAGAAAACTGTTTCTCCTCCCCTTTGTAGGTTACCGCGAACATAGGCTTGCCGCCAGCGCCAGGAATGATCTTGAACGGATAATATATAATGTCTGAACCGTTGCATCACTAAATTTGCAACCAATCAATCTCTTTGCATCTGTGTAACACCGAGTATGAAATAATTCAACTAGTTGGAATAGTGAGAGAAGAGAAGATAACAAAAGTAAAGCGCAAAACAAACAATGCATTGCTTTGATTTGGTACTCATCACCCAAGATTAAAAGAAGAGACACAGTATAAACATATTTATAATGATAGGAAGAGTAATTAAAGTCACTAAAAAAGTGTTTAAAAGTATAAAGAAGGCAGAGAACACTTACCGAAAACAGTGTTGATGGGATTATTGGCGACTTGATTCTTTGCGGCATCGCCGATGAGACGCTCCTCGGCTGTGAAAGCTACGTAAGAAGGGGTGGTGCGGTTGCCTTGATCGTTCGGTATAATCTCAATACGGTCGTGCTGCCATGCCGCCACACACGAGTATGTCGTCCCCAAATCGATCCCAATTGCCCGTCTATTTCCATTGCCAGCCATTAATGACGGTAGCAGTAAACTGCAGCTCTGCAACTAAACGAAAGCAAAACGCCAAAAATATTAAAAGGTATGTGTATGAAGGGAGCGAGAAATCAGATAATAATATTTTATTTATTTATAATATTTGTTTCATATACTCGATATATCAAAAAGATATTCTTCCCAAAGAAAATAAATCAAATCTATTGCATATACTCCCTCCGTCCCCCATAATTTGTCACTATTTGACCCGGCACGAATTTTAAAAAATATAATAAAAAGTGGTTAAAAAAGTTAGTGGCATGCGGATCCTACTTTTATATATTAGTCTTATAATAAAATGTGAGTGGGAATGAGTTATTGAAATATGGGGTCCACTACTCATAAAAGTGAAAGGCGAAAAATTTTTAGGAACAGATTAAAAAAGGAAATAAGTGACAAATTTTCAAGGGATAGAGGGAGTATATAATATACGAGGTGAGATAATAAAAGATATTCTGGAAAAATAAATAAAATCTAACCAAATCAAATCAAATCAAATCCTAAATAAATCATTCTCTTTTATATCAAAATTCAAAATAAATCAGATCATTCTCCTCGTCTCCGCCACAAAAAGAAAAGACGAGGACATCGGTACTTATTAATATGAAGAATCTGATTAGTAGCATAAAGAAGTGGATTAAGAGTGTAATTAAGAGTGTAATGCCATGATCGTGTCATCATGTGCACGGTCTCTTTCTTTTTGTTTTTCTGTTGAATTCCTTTTTGACACAATTAGTAAATGATAATTATGTATACATGTTAATTTTAAATTATTAAGATTTAAATGCAATAATACTGTGCTTGAAAATTGAAATGGCAACAGATTTCTCACAATTTTCTACAGCCTTAGCTAGGGTTTTACGACTACTTAGAGGGTTACAAGACTCCAAGTTTTCATGTGAATGGAGAACAAATATGATACTCTCTCCATTCATGAAAAAAATAGATTGAGAAGTCTTCGTTCTCTAAATTGAACTTTTTACTCCATTCGCGCACAAAAAAATGCCATATTTTTATATTTTTAATTCATCCACTTAAATTGATCTCATTATGAAAACGAAAAGTTACCCTTCAAAATATTACTTACTCCACCTTCTATGTTTCTGTTATTTTATCAACATTTTCTATTTCTCACTTACTTTATCCATAATTTTTATTTATCTCTCATATTTTATCAATTTTGTATTTGTAGAAACTCTCAAAATAGGATTACGATCCATGAAGAAAAAGATTTTTATTGATAATACTTCAATCAATCTTACAGAGTGATATGAGACTACTATTTATACTATCAGCTATCACACTAAGATATTTAGTAAAGCAAGAATTGATCACTTTTTTTTATGCTGACTAGATGCTTAGTCATTCAGTCTACTCAGCGCTGAGTCAGCTCCTTCACCTCTTATGCTAGCTCAACTTTTATCTTTCACATGCCCCTTCAAGATGGATTGTAGAGACTCTCGAAATTCATCTTGCTAAGTATAGAATGGAATGCCATCGGTCCTAAGGGCTTGGTAAAGATATCAGCAACCTGTAAATTATTTCTGATATGCAAAGGTTTGATCAATCCCTCCAAAAACTTTTCTCTCACAGTATGACAATCGATCTCAATATGTTTGGTTCTTTCATGAAACACCGCATTGGAGCAAATGTGTATTGCTGACTGGTTATCACAGTATAGGGGCACAGCTTTATCAACTCTCACTCCAAAATCACCAAGAAGAGCCACTGCCCATACTACTTCACAAGTAGCTTGTGCCATTGCCCTATATTCAGCCTCTGATGATCTAGAAATGGTGTTTTGTTTCTTTGCTTTCCAAGATATCAACGAACTCCCAAGATATAGACAATAGCCAGTCATGGATTTTCTTGTGTCTTGACATGATGCCCAATCTGCATCAAAGAATATACTGAGATTGAGCTTGCAACTGCTTGAATAAAACAAGCCATGGCCTGGAGATCCTTTTAAGTATCTCAAAATCCTTTCTACTGCTTCCCAATGTTCATCAGTAGGATTAGATACGTACTGACTTAACTTGTGAACAGCAAATGTTACATCAGGTCTGGTGATGCATAAGTAAAGTAATCTACCAATCAATCTCCTGTATTTTGATGGATCTTTCATAGGCTTTCCTGAATCCAGCCTTAACTTCTTTACAGGATCCATAGGCACTGCAGATGGTTTGCAACCCAGCATTCCAGTATCTCTCAGTAAGTCCATGGTGTACTTCCTTTGGGAAATCAAGATCCCCTTCTTGTTTCTTGCTATTTCAACTCCAAGGAAATACTTAGGAACTCCCAAATCTTTGAACTTGAAATACTGAGATAGGAAAATCTTGAAATTTTCTGACATTTGTGCGTCAGTTGTGGCTACTAGGATATCATCAACGTACACAACAATGCCAAAGAAGGCTCCTGTGTTATCATTTTTAAAGAAAAATGAATGATCAAATGCAGACTGTTGCAGACCAAAGCCCTTCAACACCTCTGGGAATTTTAAGTACCACTGTCTCGATGCTTGCTTTAAACCATAAAGAGACTTCTTTAATTTACAGACTAGTGTTGAATCTGAAGTTGCCCCTTCAACAGTCTGCCAGTCAACTTTGTAGCCTGGTGGAAGGGTCATATATATATCTTCTTTCAGATCCCCATAGAGGAAGGCATTATTGATATCAAGGTGAGATAATGACCATCCCTTAATTGCAGCAAGAGCCAACAAAAGCTTAACCGTAGTAAGCTTAGCTACAGGGGAAAATGTGTCCAGAAAGTCCACACCTTCTAACTGAGTGAAACCCTTGGCTACAAGCCTTGCTTTATATCTTTCAACTGATGCATCAGGGTTATATTTAACTTTGTAGACCCATTTGCAATCAATTGGTGTTTTTCCCGGAGGCAAGACAGTGACAAACCAAGTGTCAGTTCTAGAGAAGGCAGATAGCTCATCTTGCATTGCTTGCTGCCACTCAGGACATTGAGAGGCTTGGCTATATGATGCAGGTTCATAGATGGCAGACATGAGAACAATATATTTGAGGTATTCTGGAGTGAGTTTTGACAGACTGAAGTAGGAAGATATAGGATAAGGTGATGAGGAACTCACAGAATTGCATATGAAATCAGTGAGATGAGAGGGTGGTTTAATAGGTCTGCCAGTTCTAGAAGTGATGGAGATGGAGTGATTATTTTCTGAGTTAGAAGATGATGAGTGAGAGGCATTATTTTCTGGTAAAACCACAGTAGGTGGAGAGGGTGCATTAGGCTGTGTTTCTGAGATTTCTGGAGGATTTGGAAATTCAGAGGGAGATAAATGTGAGAAAGGGAAAACATTTTCATGAAATATCACATCTCTTGTGACAATCTCTTGCATAGTTTCCAAATCCAGAAGTTTGTATCCCTTGTAATCTGAGGGATATCCCAATAAAGCACACTTAGTTGCTCTAGGGGAAAACTTGTCTCTGCCTCTTTGTAAAGTTGAGGCATAACAAAGACATCCTATCACTTTTAAGTGTGAATAAGAGGGCATTTTCTGGAAGAGAATTTGAAAGGGAGTTGAGTTGTGTGGGAGGACAGATGAGGGAATTCTGTTTATGAGGTAAGAAGCACTGAGAATGCAGTCACCCCAAAACTGGATGGGCAAGAAGGATTGAAAAACAGGCTCCTAGCAACATTTAACAGATGTTGGTGTTTTTTCTCTACCCGGGCATTTTGTTGAGGAGTCTCAACACATGAGTGTTGAATGACAGTACCAAAAGAAGAGTATAAGGAAGGGATATTTAGCTCAGGGGCATTATCACATCGAATGGCTTTAATTTTCTTCCCAAACTGAGTAAGCACTGTGTTGAAAAACTTAGGAAGAACAACCCCAGCATCAGATTTGTTTTGCATCAAGAAAGTCCAAACAAATCTAGAGCAATCATCTACTATGGTGAGGAAATATTTGAAACCTTGATTAGTACAAGGAGTGAAAGGTCCCCAAGTGTCACAGTGTATAAGATCAAAGCAATTATCTGCTATGCTATCTGATCTTAAGAAAGACAAGTGTTTCTGTTTTGCAAGAGGACAAACTTCACACAAAGAGGCAGTTTTATTTGTGATATGAAGAACATCAGTCATAGACTTTAATTTGTCATAGGATAAATGTCCTAATCTTTTGTGCCATACATCAAAACTAATAGCAGAATTGGCACAAGGAATAACAGTAGAAGCTGTAAAAGAGGAAGGTATAACAGAACCTTTATTTTCCTCTGAATCAGAAACCTCTAGGGTGTATAGATTGCCTATTCGGCTACCCCTCCCAATCACAGTTGCCTGTGAAACTCCCTGGATTTCAAAGGAATTGTGAGTGAAAACCACAGTACATGGAAGTGAAGAGGTTAGGGAACTGATGGAAATGAGATTGAAAGTGAAGCTAGGAACATAAAGGACAGATAGAAGAGTTTAAGATGATAGTGCCAATGTGTGTAACTGGAGCAGTTGCACCATTGGGAAGATGTACAGAAGCATTTTTAATAGCAGAAAAGGTATTGAACATGGATAAATCACTGCAAACATGGTGAGTGGCTCCTGTATCTAGCAGCCAAATAGGAGATGATGTAGTGATTGAAGCAACAAAAGGAATGAAAGAGATAGTACCTGTGAAAGGAGCACAGTTTGGGGATGGGGAATTATTTAGTGCGGCAGAAGAGTTTGATGGAGAAGTTGAAGATATTACTGGAGAGAAAGTGGCAGCAGCTGCAAGTTGAGTCTGCAATAGGTGAATAAGCTGCTGACACTGCTCAGGAGATGGCATGGTAATACCAGTGGATGGAGAGATAGCAGATTTATCACATGAATCATCAAAGTTATCCTCCACAAAATTCACAGATTTTGAATAATTGCTCTCCTTAGCATTGAATTTGCCTTTTCCTTTACCAAAACTTGGAGGGTAACCATGAAGTGAGAAGCATTTATCCACTGTGTGGTTAGTCTTGCCATAATGAGAACACAAACGGTTTTTATTGTATGATTGAGCAGCATTAGCAGAATACGGTTGCTCACTCATTGAGGAAATAACAGGAGATGTAGGCGATGCACTTCCATCAATTGTGCGCTGCTGCCTCTCTTCCTGCAAAACAAAAGAGAAAAACTTGGATAAAGGAGGCATAGGAACCATAGACAGAATACTTGATCGGATCTGAGAAAAGCTTGAGCTGAGGCCGATCAAAAATTGCATGCTACACTCTTCCTCCTGGTAGGTATGCCACTTAGAGGCACTGTTACATCGGCATGTGCCACAAATACACCAAGCAATCGGCTGAGAATGCCTATAATCATCCCAAAGTATTCTCAGATTGGTGAAATAGGTGTTGATATCATCCTGCCCCTGCGAAAGAGACATAATCCTCTGTCGCAGCTGATAGGCTCGAGCTGTGTCGAGCTGAGAGAAGCGATCGCGCAAATCGGACCAGATCTCATGTGCGTTGTCAAAATACATGACACTTGAGCAGATCTGAGCTGAAATAGAATTCCGATGCCACGATACCACCATACTATTGCATCGAAGCCACGCCGGAAACAATATAACATCATCAGCCGGCCGAAGAAGAACACCGTTGACAAACGCAAGCTTGTTCTTCGCCAAAAGAGCTGTGGTGACCGATCTACTCCAATTGATATAATTGGAGCCAGTTAGAACATGAGGAACTAGCTGAAAACTCGGATTGTCGCTGGGATGAAGATAATAAGGACTCGAGCTATCTTCGAACGGAGGAATCGGAGCTGCATTTCCACCTCCACGACGATTCATCACGAAGAAGAAGAAGAAAACAAGCGGAAGCAACAATTGTCTACTGATACCATGTAGAAACTCTCAAAATAGGATTCATACGATCCATGAAGAAAAAGATTTTTATTGATAATACTTCGATCAATCTTACAGAGTGATATGAGACTACTATTTATACTATCAGCTATCACACTAAGATATTTAGTAAAGCAAGAATTGATCACTTTTTTTTTATGCTGACTAGATGCTTAGTCATTCAGTCTACTCAGCGCTGAGTCAGATCCTTCACCTCTTATGCTAGCTCAACTTTTATCTTTCACAGTATTAAAACTCCTATTGTCCTTACTTTTTTTTCTTAACCTAACTCTATTATATACTAATACTCCTTCTGTCCAATTTTAAGTGACATTTTATTTTTTTTATGTCCCACTCTAAATGGCACAATTACTAAAATAAATTTATCACTCTGTACTTTTTTGTTTCTCATAATTTATCTCTTCCCTTAACTCACGAACAACACTGCATAAATTCGTGTCAAAATGAGATGGAGGGAGTGTAATAATTATTTTACTAAGTATGTTACTAGTTCAAAAAAGGAAACTGGGTCTACCGGAGTGTACGGTACTATGTTGCATCCTATAAATCAGCTTAAGCTTATTTCATTGGGCCGCATTGGTTGATCCAGCCACACATCTGGTGTTGTTCCTCATGTCGTAGGTGTAGTTGTTCCGCCTACGGTAGCAGTCTCCGCCTCGTATGTTGTTGAGGCATATGGAACAGTAGTGCTCAGTATCTGAGCTCTCATCGAATACGGATGCTGCCGGCATCGGCTCCTCTTGGTTGGAAAATTTCTTGAGGAATGATCCCATGTTTGTTAGTAAAAAGTCTTGTTTTTTATTTTATTTTTTGGTGTTGAAATGGAGCTTAATTGTGATTGCTTTTATAGTAATCGTGAGGGCATTGCCACGTTGGATTAAGATTGTGACAAACTAGAATTAATTCAATGGTGAAACTAAAGTCATAGATCAATGGTAAATTATTAAGAAGAAAATACAATGATGATTATGTGAATGGGAGATGAAAATAAAAGTCATGTGTTTAGTCAAATTCAAATATAGGATTGATATTTCTTTGGGATTTGAGCGTTAAACAGAGGGCTGTCGTGGGCACCGGCCCTGGGTCACTAACTATTTTTTACTCATTCTGTCCCATTAGAAATGAAACGTTTTCCTTTTTGGTTTGTCCCATTTTAAAATGTTTCTAAAAATAAAAATAATACTTTCTACTTTTCATCTTTCTTACTTTACTATCTCTTTATTAACTCACAAAACAACACTACATAAAATTCTATACTAATAAGAAAATACTCCCCCCGTCCCGCTTTAGTAGTCCCATTGACTTTTCTGCCCTTTTTTTGTAAAAATGATAAAAAATAGTTAAAGAGGAGAAATGGTAAATTAAGAGAGAATAATATAGAGACGAGTCGTATCTACATTATTGTATTTTTTACTTTACCATTTCTTCACTTTAACTATTTTTTATCATTTTCACAAAAAGAGGGTAGAAAAGTCAATGGGAATGCTAAAGCTGGACGGAGGGAGTATTGCATATTTAATGGAACGGAGGGAGTATAATTTAATTGACCTTTTTCCTGATATTTTACTCTTTTACTTTTTTAATTCGCTATTATATTATTAGCAATACGTTAGGGATATTTGATTGAACACTAATTAGTTTGTATGTTTTCCTTTATACGAGTAATTCATCAGTAATTTATTGTAAATTAAAAGATTAGAGTCTTGACACAACTAGAGGAAAGTATCATTATATTAACTAGGAAAATAAATACTCCCTTCGTCCCGCATTAGGAGTTCCGGTTGAGTTGGATGCGGGTTTTAAGAAATGTTAGAGTATGTAATAATTGAAGTGTATGATAATGGAATGTGTGACCTATTTGCATTATTATTTGCTTTTTAGTGTTTATTTTATTATTTTTATCTCACTTTTTATGGAAATGTCTAATCGGGACTTCTAATGCCAGACGGATGAAAATGGTCAATCGGAATTCCTAATGCTAGAGGGAATACTATATATCAAAATTACTTATGGGATTTTGAAAATTCTAATTTATAGGAGCAGAGTTAATTCCTCATGTTGTAGAGACTGTCGGTAGATGACCGGACGAGCTCTCATCCGTGGACAATAGGCGTTAGCCGATCGCTAGCCTATGGGAAGTCCAATTTTTCCCCCGACGAGAGATTAGCTAGCCGATTTTTTTTATTTTTTATTTATTTATACTATACATTTACAACTCATTGCGCTCCAGTTTTTTAATACAGTTTTGATAAACACTAACAATTAAAATAAATTTTCGTATTTGTAAATTTATTTGCTTGGCTAGGGCCTCGGTTAGCCTATTGCTGGATTGTGGGAAGTCCGCACCCATGGTGGATGCTCTAAGGCATTGGGATTTTTTCTTTTTTTATTTATTTTGAATATTAAATAATTAAAACTAAAAATCTATTTAACAGGTTCAGAGAAGTCCTAGTTGATTGTTTGACAGTTTCAAAGAGCTTCTAAACGGTTCGCATCAATGGCCGGAAGGGCGATCGGGATCGATTTGGGCACGACGTATTCGTGCGTGGCAGCATGGCAGCACAACCGCATCGAGGTCATAGCCAACGATCAGGGCAATCGCACCACACCCTCTTGTGTTGCTTTCACTGACAACGAGCGTCTCATCGGAGAAGCCGCCAAGAATCAAGTCGCCAGTGCTCCAACTAACACCGTGTTTGGTTTGTTTTTTCTCTTCTGTGCACTTATTATCGCTTCGAATTGACATATTAATTGTTACTTTGCTTCGCAGATGCAAAGAGGCTGATTGGACGTAAATTCAATGATCCAATGGTTCAGAGTGACATGAAACTCTGGCCATTCAAGGTCGTTTCTGGTACTGGCGACAAGCCTATGGTCGTGGTAACCTACAAAGGAGAGAAGAAACAATTTTCAGCCGAGGAGATCTCTTCAATGGTGCTCTCCAAGATGAAGGATATCGCCGAGGCCTATCTTGGTTCATCTGTGAAGAATGCTGTCGTGACCGTACCTGCTTATTTCAATGACTCTCAGCGCCAGGCAACCAAGGCTGCTGGAACGATTGCCGGCCTAAATGTTGTAAGGATCATCAATGAGCCTACTGCTGCAGCCATCGCATACGGTCTAGATAAAGGGGGTCTTGTGGCTAAGAATGTGCTGATTTTTGACCTTGGTGGTGGCACGTTCGATGTGTCTGCGACCACTATTGAGACCGATATCATTGAAGTGAAGGCTATTGTGGGCGATACTCATCTTGGGGGGCAAGACTTTGACAGTAGGATGGTGAATCATTTCGTAAAGGAGTTTGAAAGGAAAAATGGTAAGGATATTAGTATGAATCCGAGAGCTATTAGGAGATTGAGAAGTTCTTGTGAAAGAGCCAAGAGAATGCTTTCTTCCACTTGCCAAACTAATATCGATATTGAATCTTTGTTTGAGGGGATTGATCTATTTTCAACCATCACTCGTGCTAAATTTAATGAGCTCAACATGGATTTGTTCAACAAGTGTATGGAATTGGTTGAGAAATGCCTGAGTGATGCAAAGATGAAGCGGAGGAGTGTGGATGAGGTGGTGCTGGTGGGCGGGTCGAGTAGGATTCCGAAGGTGCAGGAGCTGTTGAAGGAGATTTTCAATGGGAAGGAGGCGTGCAAGACTATTAACCCAGACGAAGCTGTGGCTTATGGTGCTGCAGTGCTGGCTGCCAAGTTGAATGGTGAAAGCAATGAGAAAGTGCAGAATGTGGTTCTTTCGGATGTTACTCCTTTGTCACTTGGTATTGAATGCAATGGAGACGTGATGAAGGTAATTATTCCAAGGAATACACCTATCCCAACAAGGAAAGAGAGGAAACATTTCCAAACGACATATGACAATCAGACCAGAGTAAAGCTTGGGGTGTATGAGGGAGAAAGAAACAAGGCAACAGACAACAATCTGCTAGGTGAATTCATCCTTCAAGGCATTCCAGCAGCACCCAGAGGTGTTGCTAAATTCAATGTGTGCTTCGACGTTGATGAGAATGGCATCTTGAATGTGTCAGCGGAGCACATTGAGACTGGATTGAAGAACAACATCAGCATCACCAAGGGCAGGCTTTCTGAGAAAGAAATAGAGAAGATGGTGAAAGATGCAGAGAAGTACAAGAGGGAGGACGAAGAGTATAGGAAGAAAGCTGAAGCGAGGAGAGCTTTGGAAATCTACGCCTACGACATGAGGAACAACACCAGATGTGCAGCCGGGATAGGAGCCACCGACAAGAAGAAGATAGAGAAGGCATTCGAGTCTACTATTAAATGGTTGGAGTTGAACAAACTTGCAACGGTTGATGCTTTCAAAGAGAAGATGGAGGAGCTTAAGCTGATTTACAATCCCATCGTTGCCAAGATGCACCACAGTCCCAGCCCAAGTATTAAGAAGCAGATTAGTAGTATTAAGAAGTGGATTAGTAGTATTAAGAAGTGAATAACGATCCCATCGTGTGCATGGTCTCTTTCTTTTTATTTTACTGTTGAATTCCTTACAATTAGTAAATGATATAATTAAGTATACTTGTTACTTTTAAAATTATTATTATAAATTAAATGCAATAATACTGTGCTTGAAATGGCAACAGATTTCGCACTATTTTCTACAGCCTTAGCTAGGGTTTTACGACTTCTTCTTCGAGGGTTACAAGACTCCACGTTTTCAACCGAGAAAATGGAGGCAAATATGATACTCTCTCCGTCCATGAAAAAATAGTTTAAATCCTAACCCCAATCATGGAGAAGTCGCTGCAAGGATCGCTTGCCGCCACCCACGGTTGTCGACTCCGGACCGTCGTTCTCTAAATTGAACCTTTTTTAATCTATTTATACACAAAAAATTGTCTCATTTTTATATTTTTATTGTTCTCATACTGAAAATCGAAAAGTTACTCTTTAATATATTACTTACTCCACCTTTTATGTTTCTCTCATTTTATCAACATTTTCTGTTTCTTTCTTACTTTATCCACATTTCGTATTTACCTCTCATATTTTATCAATTTTGTATTAAAACTCATGTTGTCCCTACTTTTTTCTTAACTTAGATCCATTATATAATCATACTCTTTTTGTTTCACTCTAAGTGACATTTTCTTTTTTTTTTTATGTCCCACTCAATATGATACAGTTCCTAAAATATGTTTATCACAATATAGCATAATTTATCAAAATCAGATAATTAACTTTTTTTAAATTAAAGGGAATCCAGATAGTAAGAAAGCTCCTTTCAATTTATTGCGTACCTTTTATATGTTTCTCTTATTTTAGACTTTATCCATGTTATCTATTTTCCTTTCATATTTTACTAATTATATACTCACCTAGATCTGTTATATACTAGTACTCCTTTAGTCTCACTCTAAGTGATACTCCCTCCGTCCTCGAATAGGAGTCCCATTCCATTCCGGTTTGGGTTTTAACAAATGTTACGAAAAGTGGGTTGAAGAAAGTTAGTGGAATATGAGTCTCACTTGTATATATATTAGTTTTAAATGATATATGAATGAAATGAGTTGGTGGAATGTGGGTCTCTTTACCATATATGGTAATTATGAACCGTGGCTCCTATTCACGGACGGACCAAAATGAAAAAACGGGACTCCTATTCGTGGACAGAGGGGGTACATATTTTTTTTTGTCCCATTCTAAATGACAAAATTGCAAAAATAGAAATATCAATCTCTCTTACTTTTATACTTTACTTCTTTTTACTTGACTCATAAAATAACACTATATAAAACATCGTTTTGAATAAAAATATGTCACTTAGAGTTGGACGGAGGAAGTAATAAGTATTTTACTCACAAAAAGAAGAAAAATAAAATTTCTAAAAACAAAGCTTGAATTAACCAAAAAAAGGAAACCAGCCAAACAAATCTTCCCTTAATCCACTTCTGCAATACTGGGACCACCAGAGTGCACGGTACTTTGGTGCATCTTAGCAACAATGCGATTATAAATCAGCTTAAGTTCCTTCAACTTCTCTTTGAAAGCATCAACCTTTGCAAGTTTGTTTGACTCCAACCATATCATAGTAGACTCGAAGGCCTTCTCTATCTCCTTCTTGTCGGCTGCTTCAATCCCGGTTGCACTTCTGGTGTTGTTCCTCATGTCGTAGGCGTAGTTCTCCAAAGCACTCCTCATACCAGCCTTCTTCCTAAACTCCTTGTCCTCCCTCTTGTACTTCTCCGCATCCTCAATCATCCTCTTGATTTCTTCCTTAGAGAGCCTGCCCTTGTTGTTGGTGATGATGATCTTTTTCTTCAACCCAGTACCAATGAGCTCCGCAGATACACTCATGATACCATTTGCATCAATGTCGATGCACTCTTTGATTTTAGGAACACCTCTGGGCGCCGCTGGAATGCCTAGGAGATTGAATACTCCTAGCAGATTGTTGTCTGTTGCCTTGCTTCTTTCACCCTCATACACCTTAATTACTACACTGGTCTGATTGTCCTTCTCTGTGGTGAAAGTTTTCTCCATCCTTGTTGGGATAGGTGTATTCCTCGGAATAATCACGTGCATCAAATCTGCAACGCCTGCAATACCAAGAGACAAAGGAGTAACATCTGAAAGAACCACATTCTGCACCTTCTCATTGCCTTCACCACTCAACTTGGCAGCCAGCACTGCAGCACCATAAGCCACGGCTTCGTCTGGATTAATGGTCTTGCACGCCTCCTTCCCATTGAAAAACTCCTTCAACAACTCCTGCACCTTCAGAATTCTACTCGACCCGCCCACCAGCACCACCTCATCCACGCTACTCTTATCCACCTTTGCATCACATAGGCATTTCTCAACCAGTTCCATACACTTGTTGAACAAATCCGTGTTGAGGTCGTTAAATTTAGCACGACTGATGCTCGAAAACAAATCAATCCCCTCAAATAGCAATTCAATCTCAATTGGGGTTTCCAAACAGGAAGAAAGTATCCTCTTGGCTCTTTCACAAGCATTCTTCAATCTCCTTATGGATCTTGGATGGCCACTAATATCCTTTCCCTTCTTGCTTTTAAACTCGTTTACAAAGTGATTTACCATCCTGTTGTCCATGTCCTGACCTCCAAGATGAGTGTCACCAGTGGTGGCCTTTACTTCAATGCTATCTCCGTCAATAGTGGCTACAGTCACATCAAACGTGCCACCACCAAGGTCGAAAATCAGCACATTCTTAGCCACAGAGCTAGTAGCCCCTTTATCAAGACCGTATGCGATGGCTGCAGCAGTCGGCTCATTAATGATCCTCATAACATTAAGGCCAGCAATGGCTCCGGCATCCTTGGTGGCCTGGCGCTGAGAGTCGTTGAAATAAGCAGGCACGGTGATGACAACGTCCGTGACAGTTGATCCAAGATATGCTTCGGCAATATCCTTCAACTTAGTGAGCACCATTGAGGAGATCTCCTCGGCAGAAAACTGTTTCTCCTCCCCTTTGTAGGTTACCGCGAACATAGGTTTGTCGCCAGCCCCAGGAATGACCTTGAACGGCCAATATGCAATGTCTCTTTGAACCGTTGCATCACTAAATTTGCAACCAATCAATCTCTTCGCATCTGCATAATTCAACTAGTTGGAATAGGGAGAGAAGAGAACATAACAAAACTAAAGCGCAAAACAAACAATGCATTAAATCAAGAAAATATACTAATGCTTTGATTTGGTACTCATCACCCAAGATGAAAAGAAGAGAAACAGTATAAACATATGTATAATGATAGGAAGAGTAATGAAAGTCACCAAAAAAGTGTTTAAAAGTATACACTTACCGAAAACAGTGTTGATGGGATTATTGGCGACTTGATTCTTAGCGGCGTCGCCGATGAGACGCTCCTCGGCTGTGAAAGCTACGTAAGAAGGGGTGGTGCGGTTGCCTTGATCGTTCGGTATAATCTCAATGCGGTCGTGCTGCCATGCCGCCACACACGAGTATGTCGTCCCCAAATCGATCCCAATTGCCCGTCTATTTCCATTGCCAGCCATTAATGACGGTAGCAGTAAACTGCAGCTCTGCAACTAAAAGAAAGCAAAACGCCTAAAATATTAAAAGGTGTGTGTAACGGAGAAATGTTTTAAAGGAGTGTGAAATCGGATAATAATATTTTATTTATTCATTCTTGTTTCATATTCCATATATATTAAAACAAGGAGTAAGATACCAAAAAAAATCTTCCAAAGAAAATAAAACAAATTTAATGCATATTTATAATACTCCTTCCATTCGATCGTAGTAGAGTCATTTTGCCATTTTGATACATTCCTTAATAATAGACTCATTTCCATTTATAGTAAAAGTCAACACATTTTTCGACACCTGTTTTACTCTCTCTTACTTTTTTCTCTCTTTATCTCTTTACTTTTCATTTTCCACTTTATTCTCCTTTTACTTAACTCAACTAATACATTTTTTCTTAATTTCTGTGTTGAAAAGAAGCACCTCCATTACTATGGTACCGAAAGAGTATATGAGATGAGATAATAAAAGGTATTCTTAAAAAATAAATAAAGTCTAACCAAACTAAATCAATTCAAATCAAATCAAATCAAATCCAATCCTAGAAAAGTAATTCTCGTCCATTTAGTTAGCGCAATGGGAGTTGTACCAATTAATTTTTCTTATCTCTTTTTTAACGCTAAAAGAACAAATTTTACTTTTGTTGATCTCAAAATATTGGAACTGCGTAATTTTCGTTTGAAATAATTAATCTTAATTTTACTAAAATCTAAAAGATTCATGTATATCTTTACTTTTAGAAACTCTATCAATCCCATAATTAATTAATTAATTAATTAATCAACCCTAGGACTCCTTTCAACCTATGCTACTTGACTCTCCTTCTAAAAGCTTATACTTTTAATTTGTTATTGCATTAATTTGTCATACTTCTAATTTGTTATTGCATTTGCATGGATAGTGAGGAATCAATAAATATTAAAGACGCTAAGATCTTCTACTAACGTTTATGTCAGTGGGAGTTGTAGCAATTAATTTTTTCTTTTCCTTGTTCTAGATTTGACGAAGGGTATTGTCTCTTTCCTTTTATTTATCGGTTGGATTCCTTTTTGATAACATGTTGTCAAATGGTAGAGTGGTTAATGCTTGAATTCGGGTCTACCATGTTATGCTTCATTCACTTTGCCAATTAAAAAATATTGCAACAGTTTCCAATAGTGACCTAAACATTATAATATCATTTTTTTTTCATATTTCCATGATTCAAAATTTTACAAAATTCGTCCATAATTTAGAGAAATAGCACAATGAAATTCAATTAAAAAAGACAAAGAATAAATCTTATAATAGATTTTATTCGATATGTATTATAGATGCTAGAATTTTCTTTCATAATCCTATATCATATTTAAAGCCATGGGAGTTGTTAGCAATTTGTTTTTCATTTTTCTTTAACAGACATACATTTTCGTTTGGAATAATTAATTATAATTAGCACTAAGTAGACGTTGAGACATGACATTGAGCAAATAACTCCTAGAACTCCTTTCAACCTGCGTTACTTAATAAAAATCAATATGGTAAAATTAAAGATAACAACACGCAGGATCATCAAACTTCAAGTAAACATGAAATAAAATCTTGATAGATAAAAGTAAAGACACATCATCAATTTAAATTCTTAATCCATATAGGTGATGATGGGACCGAAAACATACTCGAGCTCTTTCATCTTCTTTTTATAATCATCAGCATGTGCATGTTGATTGAAGTGTCGCCACTGTTTAAACGACTCGTAAGCATCCTCTATCTTCTTCCTGTCTGCTGCTCCGCGCTTGGCTGATCTTCTAATGGCTTTCCTCATGTTGTAGGCGTAGTCCTGCAAAGCATTCAACGATGCAACCTTCTTCTTATACTCCTCATCCTCCAACTTGTACTTCCTTGCATCCTGAATCATGCGATCGATTTCAGACTTAGACAACCTACCCGTGCTGTTGGTGATGGTGATCTTGTTCTTCAACCCGGTACCCATGTCCTTTGCTGACACGCTCATGATACCATTCGCATCAATGTCGATGCACACTTTGATTTTAGGAACTCGTCTGGGCGCCACTGGAATGCCTAGGAGATCGAATTGGCCTAATAGGTTGTTGTCTGTTGACCTGCTTCTTTCACCCTCATACACCTTGATTGTTACACAGGTCTGATTGTCCTCTTCAGTGGAGAAAATTTCTTCCCTCTTTGTCGGGATACATGTATTCCTCGGAATAATTACTGACATCAGATATCCAGCAATTTCAATACCAAGGGACAAAGGAGTAACATCCAAAAGAACCACATTCTGCACCTTCCCGTTGCCTTCACCACTCAACTTAGCAGCTAGCACAGCGGCACCATGTGCCACAGCTTCATCTGGATTGATGGTCTTGCACATCTTCTTCCAATTGAACATCTTCTGCAATAGCTCCTGTACCTTTGGAATTCTACTCGATCCCCCAACCAACACTACTTCATGGATGAGACTCTTTGCCATCTTCGCATCCCCCAAGCACTTCTCCACCTGCTCCACACACTTGCTGAATAAATCAACATTAAGTTCATCAAATTTAGCACGAGTGATAGTAGAAAAAAGATCAATCCCCCCAAACAGGGCTTCAATCTCAATTGTGGTTTGAAAAGAGGATGAAAGGATCCTCTTTGCCTTCTCACAAGCAGTCACCAGTCTCCTAACCGCTCTCGGATTCCCACTTATATCCTTCCCCGTCTTGCGCTTGAACTCTTTTATGAAGTGTTTGACCAATCTGTTGTCAAAGTCCTGGCCTCCAAGATGAGTATCACCGGCAATAGCTTTCACTTCAAAGACTCCCGCCTCAATAGTCACCAAAGACACATCAAAGGTTCCACCACCAAGGTCAAAAATCAGCACATTCTTTGGGACAAATCTAGTAGACTCTATATCAAGACCGTAAGCAATGGCTGCAGCAGTAGGCTCATTGATGATCCTCATAACATTAAGGCCAGCAATAGTTCCGGCATCCTTGGTGGCTTGACGCTGTGAGTCGTTGAAATAAGCAGGCACTGTCACCACTGCATCCGTGACAGTTGTTCCAAGATATGCCTCAGCGATATCCTTCATCTTAGTAAGCACCATTGAGGATATTTCCTCAGCTGAAAACTGTTTCTCTTCCCCTTTGTAGGTTACCGCTATCATAGGCTTGTCACCGGCGCCTGAAATAACCTTGAATGGCCAGAATTTCATGTCACTGCGAACAGTTGGGTCACTAAATTTGCGACCAATCAGCCTCTTTGCATCTGTATAACAGGAGTGTGAAACATTTCAACTAGTTGAATGGAGAGAAGAGAAAACAACAAAATTTAAAGAAATAAAGAAATGTTACATAAAATTAAGAAAATAAAATTGTGTTTCATTGGATTAGTATTGTCTGCTCCTGCCACACACATACACAAACCAATATTGGCTCTTCAATGCTTACAAATTAAACACACAATAAGAAGTTAACACAATTATTATGTATGGCATGATAATCAAGTTGCAATAAGAAACATGTGAAGTTACCATTTACTTTTTTCCAGAGGGAAAAGAAAACTGACCGAAAACAGTGTTGATCGGATTATTGGCAACTTGATTCTTAGCAGCGTCGCCAATCAGGCGCTCAACGTCAGTGAAGGCTACATAAGAAGGCGTTGTTCGGTTACCCTGATCATTCGGTATGATCTCAATGCGGTCGTGCTTCCATGCTGCCACACACGAATACGTCGTCCCCAAATCGATCCCAATTGCACGTCCTTTCCCCTTTCCCGCCATTTCACTACAAGTAAATGAAAATATCAAAACATATACACTTCAATAGTAATCGAAAAACGTGTAGCTCTCACGAATGAAATCAAAATGCAGCATACCGCGAGAGATAAGAACTTAGAAGTGTGTTTTGTAAAGAAGAGTAGATGCAACACCTAATTCGAAAAGAAGCCCTTATCTGATATGTTCGGCTAGAGCACTTAAGTAAGTAGAGTAAGGTCTTCTCTTTGTCTTCCATCGTCTCTCCATCTTCCATTGGATCTTCAAGTCCCCCCTCTCCCACCATCAGCATCTTCTCTTCATCTTCCCAAGTGTAACTGTAACAATGCACAATAGAAAACATTTTAGGATTAATTTGTATCCCTTTATTTAACACACAAATGAATATGGAGTATATTAGACCAGCGTTAGCAAATTAATTGTTTGCACAATAGAGAATATTTTAGGATTAATTTGCATCCCTTTATTTAACACAGTAATGAATATGGAGTACTCATTATTAGACCAGCGTTAGCAAATTAATTGTTTGCACAATAGAGAACATTTTAGGATTAATTTGAATCCCTTTATTTAACACACTAATGAATACGGAGTATATTAGACCAGCGTTAGCAAATTTATTGTTTACCAAAAATTTATAGCTTTATTTTTAAAACAGTATAGATTGTACTACTTTCGTCTCCTAAAAATAAGAACTTTTGAAAGAGCACCTGTTTTAATGTAAATTGGTTAAGTACTCCCTCCGTCCCGCTTAAGATGACACGTTTTCCTTTTTAGTTTGTCTCAACTAAGATGACACATTTCCTTTTTTTGTAATTTTCTCTCTCCAATAAATACACTCAACTACCTTTTCTCACTCCTATTTAAATATCCATCTTTCTTTATCTCTCTACTTTAATACTTACACCCACCTTTTATCTCTTCAATTAAACACTTTAACCAATAACTCCTAAAATCTCATGCCGGCTAAGCAATGTATCATCTTAGCTGGGACGGAGGGAGGAATAGATATAGAAAGAAAAATACGTTAGTAGAAAATAAGTCTCACCTCGTTAGAGAAAGAAATATCCTAAATATAAAGTTTTAACTTTTAAAGAACGGGCAAGAAAAAGAGTTTCTGTTTTTAGGGACTTATGGAGCATTTCATCGTTGTATAGTTAATTTTATGTTTCAGGTTTGTTTAGATTAGATTTAGATGTCTGCTTTCTTTTTTCTTTTTTTTAGGATGCTTGTTTTAAACCATAAATATATATGATATTTGGATTCGAAAAATAATATTCTCTCGTCTCATAATAGTATCACATTTCCTTTTTTTTAAAAAGGTCTCTTTTACAAAAACATAAATATAATATTTTCTCTTAAAATCCGTGTCGATATTAAACGTAACTCCTATTGTGGGACGGAGTTAATATTAATTTAGTGCCAATATCCACTTTTTAGATTTTGAGTTTAACAAAACCTCATATTAAAATATTAAAGACATAAATTTGGCTTATCAAAGATATATGGAGTTTATGCATGGTTGAGTAATAACATAGGTATCATTGTATAATTATAAAAAAATAATAAACGTACATACAACACATAAAACTTATTTACACTAAAATACATTATGTTTAGCAATAAGAATGTAGGAGTAGTATATTTATGCACTCGCATATATATAATAGAATTAATTAAGATGGAAAAGGTACCGAGTATAAGAAGGCATCAATTAAAGGATTTGTTTTGATATAGAATTCTTTTTTTTTTTTGGACTTTATGTATGTATTGAATACATAAATAAATAAATAACAGATTCGCATTAATTGTTTAATTCTGATCGCGTTACCATGACTAATTTTTCTCTTAACTCATTAACTCATCTAAAGCTCATGGTTGTTGATTAGGAACTCCGAAAAACTTAATATGAGTTGTAATTTCAAAAATTTTGTGATATTATAAAAATACTTAATCAATTATAAATGTAAATCGAAATATTGTCCAAAATCTGTAACTTTTCTTACGATCATAAATGTTGACATCTTGTTCGCGAGAATTATGAAATTTCTATTTTTAAAATTTCTCAAGATTAATGTTTCCATCAAAATCGATTATAACGTGCGTCTTCTTTCATTGTTTGATTTGGGGAGTTATGGTAAAATTGTTTTATTTGTAAATTTATTTTTCGTTTTCTTCAAAATCTACTTGGATTGGTCTGCTAATTGAATATCTTGGAACTACATATACTTTCGTTTGAGATAATTTATTAGAACTTACCTAATTAAAAGATTCAAGTATATCCGCGTTGAGTTATTAAAATCTATCTCTCCCATGATTAACAAATAAATTAAATCTTTAAATATAAATCCTAGGACTCCTTTTTTACATGTGCACTATTTAACTCTCCATTGAATAATATCTAGGTTTTTAGATCCTTGTTCAAATTTTCACGGTTTGCATCAATGGCCGGAAAAGGGGAAGGCGATGAGAAGGTGCGGAATGTGGTTGTTTCGGATGTTACTCCTTTGTCTCTTGGTATCGGAATGAATGACGGTCAGATGTCCGTATACATTCCAAGGAACACACCAATGCCAGCAAGGAAGGAGAAAATCATAAAGACGGTTAAAGACAATCAGACGAGTGCAATGTTTGCTATTTACGAGGGCGAAAGAAGCAAGGCGACCGAGAACAATATGGTAGGCCAATTCTGGCTCAAAGGCATTCCAGCAGCGCCCAGAGGCGCTGCTGAAATCAAAGTGTGCTTCGGCATTGATGAGAATGGCGTCATCAATGTGTCAGCGGAGCACTTAGGGCGTGGAGTGAAGAACAGCATCACCATCGCCAACGACAAGGGCAGGCTGTCTAAGAAAGAAATCGAGAGGATGATTGGGGATGCGGAGAAGTACAAGAGGGAGGACGAGGAGTATAGGAGGAAGGCTTATATGAGGAATGTTTTGGAGAACTACGCCTACGACATGAGGGACACCACCAGATCTGGAGGAGGGAGGATTGGAGCGGGCGAGAAGGAGAAGATAGAGAAGGCTTTCGCGTCTACTATGATATGGTTGAGGTTGCACAAAGCCGCAGAGGCAGAGGCAGAGTGTTTCAATGAGAAGATAAAGGAGCTTAGGAGGATTTACTTGCCCATTGTTGTGAAGATATACCTCAGTCCTAGCAAGCAGAAGTTTGTTACTATTAAGAAGTGGATTAAGAGTTTAAGTAAATGCTTGGCTAAGTAGTAATGGAATTTACTCAAATGATATGTACACTTGTTTGTTTTGAAATTATTAAGATTTAAATGCAATAATATTGTTAAATGAGTAATGATAATGCGAAAAATCCTTAATTACATAAAGAAAGCAATAGAAGGATACAAAATTTATAATGAACTAGGCTCTTTGTGTCTTTCTCAGCCAACTTAACCATTTGAGCTACAGTAGTTCTCTTTTCATTAACCATAATTAAATATAGTCCTTAAAGTATATATTCTGCATCTTTTATTTTCCGTATTTCACTTTCTATTTTTGATGACAAAGCAACGGTGAAATTTTGGGTCCGAATTTCTTTGAAGAAGGCTATAAAGTATTGAAGATGAGTGATAAGAGAGGAGCAAAATATTTCATTGGGAGTGACAAATTTTGTGACGTATCAGATTGGGCCGGTTTAGTTTTGATAAGTCCATTGGCCCAATCTACCATTTCGGCTAGGCCCATTTGACTATCCAAGTAATAAGTTATGTACTACCTCCGTCCCCCAAAATTTGCTACACTTTGACCCGACACGGATTTTAAGAAATGTAATGGAAAGTGAGTTGAAAAAGTTGATGGGATGTGGGTCCTACTTTTAAAGTATTAGTTTTATAATAAAATGTGAGTAGGAATGAGTTAGTGGAATATGAGGTCCACTACCAAAAATGGTAAAAGTGAAGTGTATCAAATTTTCAGGGACGGACCGAAATAGTAATGTGTATCAAATTTTCAGGGACGGAGGTAGTATATATTAGTCCAGCATTGTTTTTACGTGTTTTTCTAGAGAAATTACTATCGACATACTACTTGTTTATAAAAATGATAAGAATATAATGGTGTAAGGTTTAGTATCATTCACAAACAGGCATAAAATTTTATGAATATAAATGAAGTTGCAAGAATTCAAAAGGTATAGTAGATCTACTACTCCTTCCGTATTACTACCTCCGTCCACGAAAATTCGTCCCGGTTTGACCGGGCACGGGTTTTAAGAAATGTAATGGAAAGTGAGTTGAAAAAGTTAGTGGATTGTGGGTCCTACTTTTATATATTAGTTTTATAATAAAATTTGAGTAGGAATGAGTTAGTGGAATGTGGGGTCCACTACCAAATATAGTAAAAGTGAAATGGGACAAATTTTGGGGGACGGACGGAAATGGAAAAGTGGTACAAATTTTCGTGGACGGAGGTAGTAAAAAATAGACACATTTGAAAAGGCACGGATGGTTTTAATGCACAATTGATAAATAAGTGAGAAGAATTGGTAAAGTAAAAGAGAGGATAAGAAAAATTACTAAAACAAGAGAGAAAGAGAAAAAGTAGTGAAAATATAGTTAGTTGATTGTGGGGTCCATGTCCTAAAATAGAAAGATTCTAAAATTTCTATTTTTAAGGAACAATCCAAAATAAAAATAATTGCTATTTTTAAAAAACGGAGGGAGTACTATGTATTACGGCGATATCTATGTAAATATATGCGTGTCGTATTTTACTTTAGAGTGTTAACAAAATATTTCCATGTGTTATAGTTGCTTTGAATAATTATTTATGTTTGAATTTTCTATATCTGACTTAGAAATACATGTATTATGTAACCTTTTACTTTCCGAATGATTTTGATTCCAGGTACAAAATATTTACTTTTCGATATGATTTTGACTTTGATTCCATGTACAAAATATTTATCTAACCAGTTGAGAAATTTTGAAACTTAATGCTAATTTTTTATTCAAATTTTGAAAGGTGCAGGATAAATTAAAATTTGATCGAATTCCGTGATTTGCAGACAATTAACTACTCCCTCCATCCTATAGAAATAGGTCACTTAGGATTGACGGGTATTAATGTATAATTGGTAAAGTGAGACGGAAGAAGAAAAAATAGGTCACTTAGGATTGACACAGGTATTAATGTATAATTTGATACACTTTGACCCGGCACGGGTTTTAAGAAATCTAATAGAAAGTGAGTTGAAAAAGTTGGTGGGATGTGGGTCCTACTTTTAAAGTATTAGTTTTATAATAAAATGTGAGTAGAAATGAGTTAGTGAAATATAAAGTCCACTACCAAAAATGGTAAAAGTGAAATAGGACAAATTATGTGGGACAGCCTGAAATGGAATACTGCGTCGAATTATCTGGGATGAAGGGAGTAAATTTCAGCACCAGCTTTTTTAAGTTTCTTATTCTGTCACTAAACAACCCTGAGGTATAACCACTTTCCGATGGCGTTGTGAGTGCTCTTATCAATATATATACACTAAGGTTGAAATAAGATATTCCCCATATCCCATATAAATAGGCTATTTTTTTTCATCTCTCCCATATAAATAGTCCATATCCATTTTTGGTAATATTTTTTTCATTCTCTTTTACTTTATTATTTATGGACCTATCATCCACTATACAATTTCGATTAAAACCTATGTTAATCCTAAATGGACTGTTTCTATGGGGCAGAGGGAGTATATAAGTTACTATCTTCGACGCACAATAAGAGTCACATTTTATCATTTCGGTCTTTTCCACAATAAGAATCACATTTCACTTTTACCATGAATGGCAAGTAGGACCCACACATCACTAACTTATTCATCTCACTTTTCTTTACATTTTTTATATCCCGGACCTACATAAAATGTGACTCCTATTATGAGACGGATGTAGTATATGACTATGATAATAAAGAATAAATTCCGTATACTCTAAAGTAAAAAGAGGAAAGAAAGATGAAACTAACAAAATAGATGAAATTATAATTAAAAATATAGGAGTATTAAAACAGACGAAAATAAACTATAGTCAAAGCCAATATCGTGGAGTAACACATAAGTCTTAAACCAAACAACCTGGAAATCATCACACAAATACAAATACTGGTATGAAGTAAAGGTAGACAGTCTGGAAACGGTCCAGACCATGTGATCCTGCGAATCGTCACTTTTCATTCTTAATTCATCTCGGCGATGATGGTATTGAAAACAGTCTCAAGCTCTTTCATCATGTTTTCATAATCAGCAACCTCTGCATGTTTGTTGGACTCCAACCACTTCTTAAAAGACTCGAAAGCATCCTCCATCTTCTGCTTGTGTTTTGATTCGAGCTTGGCTGCACTTCTAATGGCGTTTCTCGTTTTGTAGGCGTAGTCCTCCAAGTTAGACCTGGCCTTAACCTTCTCCCTGAACTCCTCATCCTCCTCCTTGTACTTCGTTGCGTCCCGAATCATCCTTTCGATTTCTTTATTAGACAGTCTGCCCTTGTCGTTAGTGATGGTAATGGTGTTCTCCATTCCAGTCTCTATGTGCTCCGCTGACACACTCAAGATACCATTCTCATCGATTCCGAAGTGCACTTTGAATTCAATATCACATCTGGGCGCTGTTGGTAGGCCTTCGAGTCTGGATTCACTTAGCAGGTTATTGTCTGTTGCCTTGCTTCTTTCGTCCTCATACACCGGCTCACATACTAACGTCCGATCTCCATCAACTTCACCACTCAAATTGGCTGCCAACACTGCTGCACTATAAGCCACAACTTCGCCTGGATTAATGGTCTTGCGCACCTCTTTCCCATTAAAAAAATTCTCCAACATCTCCTGCAGCTTCGGAATTCTACTCGACCCCCCCATCAGAAACACTTCATGGACACTGCTTATCTCCATCTTTGCATCACTCACGCATTTCTTAACCTGATACATACATTTTTCGAATAAATCCATGTTTAGGCCCTCAAATGTAAGACGACTTATAGTCGAAAACAGACCAATCCCATCCATCAATGATTCAATCTTAATTTGGGCCTCGGTAGCAGAGGAAAGATCCCTCCTGGCTCTTTCACAAGCCTCCCTCAATCTACTCATAACTGTTGGATTCCTACTAATATTCTTACCAGTCTTGCTTTTAAACTCTTTCATGAAGTAATTCATCATCCTGTTGTCCATGTCCTGGCCTCCGAGATGAGTATCACCAGCGATAGCCTTCACTTCAATGTCATTTGCCACAATCTTGACCACAGACACATTGAGCGTGCCACCACCAAGGTCGAAAATCAGCACATTCTTTGCCACAGAGCGAGTATCCCCATTAACATGACCATACGAAATGGCTGCATCAGTAGGATCATTAATGATCCTCATAACGTTAAGGTCGGCAATGGCTCCAACGGCCATTGTTTGATTGCAATGAGTCTCATGCTCATCCATCTTGTTTTTATTATCAGCAACCTCTGCATGTTTGTTGGGATCCCGCCTCGTTTTCAAATACTCGTAAGCATCCTCCGTTTTCTTGGCTACATTTCTAAGACCGTCTTTCACTTTGTTGGCGCAGTCCCAGTTAGACCTAGTATTAACCTTCTCCCTAGGCTCCTCATCCTTAAACTTGTTCATCTTCTCTATTTCTTTCCCAGACCGCCTGCCCTTTCCTGTGTAGTTGGTTATGCTGATGTTGTTCTTCACTCCAGTCTTTGTGTGTTCCGCTGACACATTCAAGATACCATTCTCATCAATGTCGAAGCAAACTTTGATTTTAGCAACACCTCTGGGCGCTGCAGGAATGCCTTTGAGTTTGAATTCACCTAGCAGATTGTTATCTGTTGCCTTGCTACTTTCACCCTCATACACCAAAAACGACACAGTGGTCTGGTTGTCTTCTGCCGTGCGATAAGTATCCACCCGCCTAGTTGGGATTAGTGTATTCCTTGGAATACATAACATCTGATCTCCATCAACTTCAATACAAAGGGACAATGGAGTAACTTCGAAAAGAATGAGCTTTTGCACATTGTCATTGCCTTCACCACTCAACTTGGCTGCCAGCACTGCCGCACCATGAGCCACAGCTTCATCTGTATTAATGGTCTTGCGCACCTCTTTCCTATTAAAAAACTCCTTCAACATCTCCTGCAGCTTCGGAATTCTACTCGACCCCCCCATTAGCAACACCTCATCAACCTCGCTCTTCTCCATCTTTGCATCACTCACGCATTTCTTAACCTGCTCTATACATTTGCTGAATAAATCCATGTTGAGTTTCTCAAATGTAACACGACTAATAGTCGAAAACAGATCAATCCCATCTATCAATGATTCAATCTCAATTGGGGTTTCGAAAGCAGAGGAAAGACCCCTCTTCGCTCTTTCACAAGCATTCCTCAATTTGCTCATAGCTTTTGGATTCCCACTAATATCCTTTTTATTCTTCCTTTCAAACTCTTCCCTGAAGTGATTCACCATCCTGTTGTCTATGTCCCGGCCTCCGAGATGAGTATCCCCAGCGATAGCCTTTACTTCAATGTCATTTGCCACAATCTTGATCACAGACACATCGAGCGTGCCACCACCAAGGTCGAAAATGAGCACATTCTTTGCCACAGAGCGAGTACCCCCATTATCAAGACCATACGCAATGGCTGCAGCAGTAGGATCACTAATGATCCTCATAACGTTAAGGCCGGCAATGGTTCCGGCATCCTTGGTGGCCTGACGCTGAGAGTCATTGAAATAAGCTGGCACAGAAACAACTGCATCTGTGATAGTTGTTCCAAGATATGCCTCAGCGATATCCTTCATCTTAGAAAGCACCATTGAGGAGATTTCCTCAGCTGAAAACTGTTTCTCCTCCCCTTTGTAGCTAACAACAATCATAGGCTTGTCAGTAGCATCAGTAATGACCTTGAATGGCCAAATTGCCATGTCACTCTGAACAATTGGGTCACTGAATTTACGACCGATCAACCTCTTTGCATCTGTGTAAGAAATAATTGAATTGGATAGAGATGAGAAAACAACAATGTTAATAGCGCAGAACAAACGTAACATAAAACCAATGAAATAAAATTGTCGTCGGATTGGATTAGTAGCATCTGCTTCAAACACATCACACTTATTCAATGCTAATTTAACATTGATAAAAAACTATCGTTCCTCATACATATATACCACTCTATAAAAAAGTCAATATTGAACTTTATTAGAAATGAAATATTCATGATTTCATCCTCTTAAAAGTGAGAATTTAGCACATCCTTTCACGGGTGGGCCAGAATGAACATGGACTTCCACGCGTGGGTTAGACAAGATAGGAGATCTATTATCGATATGGGACGGAAAATGAACATCCGTCGAGCCCACCCAAAGGGTGTTAAGATATGCCAGATTCCACCAAGTATACAAATGGAACCTAGCCATACATGTCCTCTGATATATCTTCTAAATCGTCCACACTAACAAATCCATCCTCCTGCCCAAAAGAGGATTTTAGTAAATAACCAAATATGATACTTGGGCTAAGGGTCAAGTTGGTAATTTTTCTTACATCTCCCCCTCCCGGAGCCCAAGTATCATATACGCCCACAAAATAAAGAGCTTTGAAGACTAGAAGAAAAGCTCCCAGACCTAACAAGATTAAGTGAATACCTAAAATTGTGGTCATTTTATTTTTATCATACTTCCACTCGTGAGGTAGACAAGAAGGTGGGCCGGATTAAAAAATCAGGCGGAATGAATATCGAATATCCACTTGTTCGATAGCCAAGCGTGTAGGTCAGAATGAACATGGACTTCCACTCATGAGGTAGATAAGCGTGTAGGTCGGAATGAACATGAGACTTCAACACGTGGGTGATAAACTCATTATTTTGTAGTTTTTTATTTATAGATTGACAGGGATGTGATCATATCATAACCCATATTTATGGTGATAACCTAATAATCCTCATTTTATGGACGAAAAATATCATTTTATGGAATAAAAGTATCATTTTATGCATGTTGAAAAAATATCATTTTATAGTGTATAAATATCATTTTTAGTAAAATGATACTTTTGACCCATAAAATGATAGGGTTATTAGGTTATCACATACATATGAGTAATGATATGATCGCACCCCTAGATTGACATATATATTGTCGAATTTAATAGCTTGAAACCTTGAAGTCTATTTTTTTGACAATCATGAAACAATTGTTAAATGACGAGTTTGTTGAGTATATGTTAGAGCATCAGCAATGGCGGATGTCACACCGACGTCGGACCGGCGTACCCATCGTCCGTGCGGGACGTCCACTATTAGGTCGGGAGAGATGGACGCGGACGTCCCCGGCAGACGAGCGGTATCCGCAGGCAACCGTTAACGTCCGTCGGGACGTCCGCCATTGCGGTGCCACGACGGACGTCCCGATTTTCTATTTTTTTTAAAACTATATACATACGGCTCGTTGAACTTCATTTCATTCGCACCACTTGTATTAACGAGTTTCTTTTCTCTCTCTCTATGTTTCTATCGGTATATCCAAAATGGCTAGTGGTGATGGTAGTGGTAGTGGTGCGAGTGGCAGTGGTTCGGGTGGTAGTGCTGACAAGGGGGAAAATTAATGAAGAGGTGCGGGCTTATTTAGAAGGAGACTACGGTTTTAAGTTGCAATCTACACGTTGTGTGCTACGGGAGAATGCATGTTTTTATATTTTTGATAGCTTAATAATTCTTGAGACTTGCTAATCTAGATTTTTTTAAAATTTAATTTTGTTTTCGAGCTTAATTTGTGTTTGTGTTCTTTGTGAATAAGAGGACATACACGTTGTTTCTAGAGGAATATTAGAGTCCATTAATTCGAAGCTCTTTTGGTTCTTATAGATAAATCTTGAAATGCAAAAGTGTTTTGCTTTGGGCTGAGATATGTTGTGTTATACTCCTTCCGTCCCGGCTAAGATGACACATTGCTTAGCCGGCATGGGTTTTAGGAGTTATTGGTTAAAGTGTTTAATTGGAGAGAGAAAAGGTGGATGTAAGTATTAAAGTAGAGAGATAAAGAAAGATGAATATTTTAATAAGAGTAAGAAAAAGTGGTTGAGTGTATTAAATGAAGAGAGAAAGTTTCCAAAAAAGGAAATGTGTCATCTTCGTTGGGACAAACTAAAAAGGAAAACGTGTCATCTTAAGCGGGACGGAGGGAGTACTTGTTTATCTTGAGATATGAATGTCTTTAAATGTGATAGTTTTTTTATCTATGGGATGATTAAGTGTGTTGTGAACTTAGAGTGCCTAAAATGTAAGCCTAGTTGACCGCGCGAACCGTAATTCTAAGTTGAAAACTTACCCATTGCTTTTCCGAGCAATGAAAACGTACGAGAATCTAAAAATATGGGGCGAAAGAACGAGGCAAGGGGATCGAGAGTGGAAATGGAGGTCAATGGACAATTAAACTTTTCTATTTCTTGGAATTGCGCGAAACGTTGGAACAAGCTTAATTTGTGAACCATTTTACTATTTCTTATCATTTCCTTGAACGATGAGAACAAAAAGAATACGAGGAAGATCTCAAGAAGAGAAAGATACCAAAGACGAGGTGATGTTCAAACGCGGAAGAGGGTACAAGACGAGAAGAGATGATGCTAAGCGAGGTAGCTATGCAATGACAAGAGATCGTATTCGCAATTTAAATTAGTATAGTGTAATCTTGCGTAAACTAGAACGTGGCGGCATGACGGAGATGATCTTGATACCCTGCTGAGGAGCGCGAGGATGATTACAATGTTTTATGAGAATAATGTTGGTGACGTGACAAGAATACGAGGATGATACTACTTTCAACAAAAGTTATTAATTTTAACGATACGAGGAGGTTACTTTGAAATTGGAAGACGAGATGATGGAGAAATATTATATTGAGGATGTAAGCAAATTTCGGGACGAAATTTTTGTTAAGATGGGTAGATTGTAACACCCCGATTTTTTTCTACCTTTATATTTGTCATCGAAATGACATCGTTGTGCATCTGAATTTTTTTCTCTTTAATTTCTTTCGTCGAGAGAATGACTTTACATTTTGGGCTGAAACAATTATTCTTTCATAGCCCAATTTGAAACCCTTTGTTATGAGCCCAAGACATTTATCAATTTTTCAACTTTGAGCCCACTTTGAATATGCAAGAATTAAACGTGAGATTACTCTCACCCAATTTGTGTTCCATAAAATCCGCTTCTGATCGGTTTCTACCTCCCCATGATCTCATGCAATCTGTTTATACCTATACATATCTCTCTCCATGACTCCACGTTTAATCAGATTCAATCAATTCCAAGAAAAATCAGAGAGTTAGAAATTAGAGAAAGAGAGATGGTAGGCGTTGTGTTTGAGAGAATTGGATGGAGGGAGAAGAGATGACGACGGAGTGGTCCACGGGCTCAGCGACGGCGGGGTGCATACGGAGCCAAAGGCGGCGCGGCGCCAGCTCTGTGCTGGCAGCAGCGACGACGGCTGCACGGCGGCGATTGGTTCAGACGGAGAGGCGACGGCGCTGCAATTTGGAGCGTGGTGCAGCGGCGCAATGGCGACGAGTACAGATCGGAGAAATTGAGAGATGATGAAGGAGGGACGCGAGTTCTCTTTCAATTTTGGATCAGAGATGTCGATAAATCTGAGAGAGAGGTACGCCATGTGTAGCAGCACTGATAGAATAAAGCGAGAGAGAGAACGGAGAGTGAACCGGAAATGGAGAGAGAGATCGGCTACGCAGCGGGTGGCGCGATGGTCTGCGTGTAGGCGACGAACACGGAGAGAACGGCGATGGCAGCAGCCCTGTGTGGAGGAGCTGCTCAACGGAGAGCTGTAGAAGAGTGAGCAGAGAGGGGAAGACGTTCAGCGACGCTGCGTCTAACCAAGGAGAGAGAGTAAGGAGTGCGGGCTGCCGGCGATGGAGATCGAGCAGCAGCGTATCTGTCGGTATACAGTGACAGCAGCAACGGTGGGGGCCAGTAGCGGCTGTTCTCGTCAGCCCCGACGATGGAAGTACCAGCAGGCAGTAGGAGACGGTGCTGATTAGTGACAGAAAGAGAGATGAGAAAGATGAGAGCTGATTTGGAGGTTTGATAGAGAGAGATCGAGAAGAAGAGAGAAAGACATAGAGCTGAAGAAGAGGGAGAAGCCAGACGGAGGGGGAGCTGAGTGAAATGAGAAGCAAGGGGACTTAAAATCCCATTTTGGGAGTTCACTGATCGTAAGGCCTATTGTTTGAGATGGATTGGAGCTAACCTAGTCTTTGGGCCGGAGTGTATTAAATCAATGGGTGGCTTCACGCACGTTTTTCGAGAACGGAATGGAACGCAAATTACGGTGTTAAACGAACGAGGTGGGCTTTATTTTTAAATAAGGGCAGTGCCCTAAGTATATTTTTATGTAAAAATGAATATTTGTCATGCCGTGTTTTGTTTTATCTATGGAACCTATCTTATGTGGCTTTTGCCATCTATGGATAATCGAATTCGGGTCTGACTAGGGCCTGAGTCCCTACTCAGGCTAGTGTACACCAATGGGGATCGTGAGCCGTCTTTTGGGTCGGCCGGTCTAGTGACTTGGAATATGGCCACATTCCTTGTTATCAATGGATCAGATATGGTAGACATCTATGGGAAAATGGTTGATCAACCGACTTTTATAATGGAAATGATTTTAGTGTCTCGGGCATTTTCAAAGTTAAAACCCCGAGGGCACTCAATGGTGGCATAATAAATACTTTTTATAAAATATTTTCGGCATGAGTCCACTGAGTGCATCAAGTACTCAGCCCTGGATTTCTTTTTTTAAAAATGTGCAGGTTGAGCTATGACGAGCGCGGTGGGTGTTGAGCATAAAAGTGAAGAAGATAATAAATAAAAGATTCTGAATATATTATGTCTTCATACATAGTATAATTCTTCTCTCGAATGCTTCCGCTGAATGTTGTTTCTTTTGAATTCATTCATTGATGAGATATTGTTAATTTAAGGCTAGAAGGAGACTTCAGTTTTAAGTTGCAATCTACAAATTGTGAGGAGGCAAGATTTGACTTTCCTGATAGCATTTTATGAATGAATGTTGATTGTACCACACTAATCGGGAGATTGGTAGTTTAATTTGATGGAGGAGAATTTAACACCTTAACCAACGATACTCGAGAGATTTGAGCTTATTAGCACTTGTTCATTAAATTATGGAAGGAGAATCTATAAACTGAGGAAATTGATTGAACTTATATGTGTTTTCGAATCCATAGGATTATGCTTCAACTGTTCTTTTATTTGCTTATGCTCAAAATCTTAGTGAGTTAGGAAACAAATTCTTTTATTTATGTAGATAGTGAAAACAATTGAGTTGTAGTAATTTGGTTTAATTCATTAGGCAATATTGTTGGGTATAGATCTAATCGAAATAGGGATCGCTCTTATGCTATATTACAAATGAGCCACTCAGTCCTTTAAAAAATCTCGTAAGGGGAAGGGTTAATATTGGATAAAATTTAGAGAGATTTTAACAAAGCACAATCCTTTTACTACATCTAGAGAAAGGTTTTATTGGGTAAGGGGCTTAGGGCTCCCAACTTGTGTAAAAAAGACCCATATTGTATTTGCTCATTTATTTACTTATATGGGTCGATGGAAAACTTATAAATACTCCCTCCGTCCCTGAATAGGAGTCCCATTTTTACATTTTGGTCCGTCCACGAATAGGAATTCCGGTTCTTAATCACTATAAAGGGTAAGTAGACCCCACATTCTACTAATTCATTCCACTCACATATCATTTAAAACTAATATATACTAGTGGGACTCATATTTCACTAACTTTATTCCACCTACATTCCTTAACATTTCTTAAAACCAGTGCCAGAAAGAAATGAGACTCCTATTGGGACAGAGAAAGGGAAGAGAGAAAAACGTGTTGATGGAAAGTTGAGAGAGAAGAGTGTTCTCCCAAGTTTCTGCATTGCAAAGTCTCGGTTATTTTTCCTGATAGGAGGTCCAAACGTTGTCTGATCCACTTGAAATTTTAACTAGAGGTATAAGACTCGTAGCTCTTCATTCTGACTGAAGAAAATTAAATCTGAACGGTTAGATCTTCACTTATAAATTTCTGAATGTGACTGCAGTTTCTTGAGGATGTTTATTTCATATTTTTTAAATTGTATTGATTATCTATTCCCTTCATTATGTTGTTAAGGATTAGATATCATTGTAACTTCTTGGTTGTATTCTCTCCTCGGTTATAGTGGATTTGATAGATCGGTGGGTCTCGTGGTTTTTATCTCTTCACATTGAAGAGACTTTTGTGTTGATATTTTCTATTATCGCTTCTCATTATCATAGGTGCTATTATATTCTGCACCTATCATATTCTTGCAACTGGGGATGTTTGTTTATCCGTTGCGGCCATTCCTCCCAACAGGTTTACCTCTCCTAATATCTATATCTGACGAACAGAACAAACACAATATGATGACAGCGATGGAAAATAGAAGAGAAATCTGACCGAAAACAGTGTTCAAGGGATTATAGGCGAATTGAGTCTTGGCGGCGTCACCAATGAGCCGATGGGAGTCGGTGAAAGCGACGTGAGACGGCGTGGTGCGGTTGCCCTGTTCGTTTGGTATAATCTCAATGCGGTTGTTCTTCCACGCAGCCACACACGAATATGACGTCCCCAAATCAATCCCAATAGACCGCCCTTTCCCCTTTTCCGCCATTAATGATTCTAAAACAGAGCTGCAGTAAAAAATAAAACAGAAATATCAAAACGAGTGCTACAAATGGCTGTCGTGAAAATTTCAAGAGGTACATAATACCGAGAGCCGCTCGGTGAGAATGGCATCCTAGGAATCGTTGTGGATGTTCCAACAAGTGTGTTTTGGAAATTGGATAAATGAATTGAGAATAGCTCTATAAATTAGAGAAAAAGTAGAGGGAACATGTCGCCTGCCATACCATTATCCTGTTTAAAAAGTACAACTAGTGAGTAAATTTTTTTAATGAACAATAACGTTGGTGAATAAATTTTTAAAATAATAGAGTAATTCTAAATCTCAAATGTTTTCATATAAATGTAAATGCAAATATGCGGAAATTACCGATTCATTAGTACTCCCTCCGTTGTACTCCCTCTGTCCCACTTTAAGAGTCCCGGTTTACTATTTTTAGGTATCCCACTTTAAGAGTCCCGGTTGAAATATTTCATAATTGGTAATAGGCCTCACATTCCACTCACCTTTTTCCACTCACATATTATTATAAAACTAATTAATTATAAAACTAGGACTCACATTCCACTTTCTTTTTTTCACCAACTTTGTTTTATATTTCTTAAAACTCGTGTCTAACTCAACCGGGACTCCAAAAGTGGGACGGAGGGAATATTAAAGATGACTCATTTTCTTTTTGGTTTGTCCCAATTAGGATGATCCATTACTTAAAATAAAAACACATTTATCTCTCTATTTTATTCCTTCTCTCTTACTTTACTCTCTCCACTCAACTCATAAAATAAAACTACATAAAATCTCGTGCCGTCCAAGGAAGCGGTCATCTTCCTTAGGTCGGAAGGGGGAGTAAGAGAAAGGGAGTCGATTTTAACCGTCTTTCTCAACCAATTAAATAAGTGATGTTATATTTCAGCACTTATCTCTATTTTCAGTTGTCTTACATTTATTGGGGTAGTAATTTTATTTTTCTATCTAAATAATATTAGAGCTGGACTTGAATCCAGAGGCGAATTAATAAAAATAAGATATTTCCATAAAATAAATATTAGTATTAGAGGATAGAGGAAAATGATCTATATAAAAATGCATCTTAATACAAAATTACATACCACATCGTAATCCTAGGTAGGCGATCTGATGGTTAATAATTAACCAAAAACACAGAAGATCATTATTAATTAGTTTTAAGTAATTTTATAAAATACGAATTAAAAGTTATTTTTAGATCATTTCGGGTCATCTTTACTAAAAATGACCTAAACATGCTCTCCGTACATTTTGGTTCTGCGTTTTGTATTTAAGGTCTCGTTTTGCATAGATCAAAATCCATATATAACATTTTTATAAAAAACTACTACTCCGTCCACAACAAGAGTCACATTTTGCTATTTCAGACTGTCCTATAATAAGAGTCACATTTTGCTATTTAAGTCTGTCCCACAATAACAATCACATTTTATCGTTATTATAAATGGTAAGTAGGTCTCACATTCCACTAACTCACTTCACTTATATTTTATTATAAAATTAATAAAAAAAGTGAATCACATTCTACGTAATCTTTTCTAATCCACTAGTTTTACATTTCTTAGAACTCGTACCTATACCATACATGAATCCTATTTTGGGACGAGGATAGTAACGTAACACTAAAATTGCATTTACCATTTCAAGCTTCAACTATTTAATTAGTCACTTGCAAAGTCTTGCGGAAAGAATAATTAATTGGTGATAGCTTCGGAATTGACATGCAAATTAATAAAATTAGTTAGTGATGTCAAATAGACTTAAAAAAGAAAAAACAAATAAGTCACCAAGCTCGATCGACCAATCACACAATAGCACCAAGTTGGACGGTTTCAAATTTCAATAATATAATTATAATTGCCCGGTGACTTATTTGTTTTTTTTTTTTTAAGCCTATTTGACATCACTAACTAATTTTATTAATTTGCATGTCAATTCCGAAGCTATCACCAATTAATTATTCTTTCCACAAGACTTTGCAAGTGACTAATTAAAGACTTTGCAAGTGACTAATTAAATAGATGAAGCTTGAAATGGTACATGCAATTTTAGTGTTACGTTACTGTCTTTTTCCCACGATAGGAGTTATGTATGGTATAGGTACGAGTTCTAAGAAATATAAAAATTAGTGAAATAGAAAAGTTAATATAGGATGAGACTCACTTTTTTATATTCGTGTTATAATAAAATGTAAGTGAAGTGAGTTAGTGGACTGTAAGATCTACTTATCATTTATGGTAAATGTAAAATGTGACTGTTATTGTAGGACAGACTGAAATAAAAAATGTGACTCTTATTATGGGACGAAGGTAGTAATTTTTTATAAAAATGTTATATGTGGATTTTGATCTATACAAAACTAGACCTTAAATATAAAACGCAGAACCAAAATGTACGGAGAGCATGTTTAGGTCATTTATAAGTTTATTTGTAGGTCATTTTTAGTAAACATGACCTGAAATGGTCTAAAAATAACCTTTAATTCAAATTTTATAAATGACCTAAAACTGATTAATAAAGATCTTCTGTGTTTTTGGTTAATTATTGACCATCAGATCACCTAATCCTAGGGTTACGATTTGGTCTGCATTTCGATATTAAGATGCATTTTTGTATTGATCATTGTCATATATGCTCTAATAGTAATACTACCTCTGTCCCTGAAAATTTGATACATATTACCATTTTGGTCCGTCCCTGAAAATTTGATACACTTCACTTTTACCATTTTTGGTAGTGGACTTCATATTCCACTAACTCATTCCTACTCACATTTTATTATAAAACTAATACTTTAAAAATAGGACCCACATCCCACCAACTTTTTCAACTCACTTTCCATTACATTTCTTAAAATCCGTGTCGGGTCAGAGTGTAGCAAATTTTGAGGGACGGAGGTAGTATTTAATTTATGGAAATATCTTATTTCTGTTAATTCGCCTCTAGATTTTAGTCCAGCTCTAATATTATGTAGATAGAGAAATAAAATTACTACCCTAATAAGTGTAAGACAACTGAAAATAGAGAAGTGCTGAAACATAACATCACTTGTTTAATTAGTCGAGAAAGACGGTTAAAATCGACTCCCTTTCTCTAACTATCTTAATCGGTCATTTCCGTATATTTGCATTTACATCTATAGGGATGGTATTCAAATTCTTTTCATATCTTTTGTCTTTTTTCCTTCTTAATTCTAGCCCCACAATCATTAGAAAAAATTAAACTAGTTGATTGGGGTATTTTAAAGAAATCTTATCCATTAACCAATGAGGTACCCGTACCACAATCATAGTCTGAATAAACAAATTGATACAATCGAATAGGAGTATTATGCAACACTTGGTCAAACTTCTCACTATAATCACCCTATCAATCACTAATATGCATTGAATCCTACAAAGTCAACATTTAATTTTTAGCTTTTCAATATTCTGTCCTTTTCACTAGTGTATGTAATCTCTCCGTCTCCTAACAGATATCACACTTCAGTGCACAAGATTTTAGGAGATATTATTTTGTGCTCCCTCCATTCTGAGGTAGTTGAGTCATTCATTTTTGCACTCGTTTAGAAAAAAATGATAATACATAGTTAAAAATGAGAGAGAATAAAGCATGAGAGAGAATACCTGAAGAGAAGAATCTTATCTACATTATTCTTTCTCTTACTATACTATTTCTTAACTTTAAATATTTATTACTCCTATCATTTTTTCAAAACGATTGTAGAAATTGAAATATCTCAACTACCATGGAACAAAGGGAATACTGTGGAAGTGATGAGACAAAATATAATTTTATAAAATATTACTCCCTCCGTCCCAGAGAAGTTGGCTCACTTTCCTTTTTAGTTTGTCCCACAAAAGATGTCACATTTCCCTTTTTGAAAAAAGTTCTCTCTCACATGAATATAAAAATTATATTTTCTCTCTCCATTTAACACACAAAATAAAACCTCCTAAAATCCCGTGCCATTTTCAAAGTATGCCAACTTCTCTGGGACGGAGGGAGTAATTTAAAAGAGAATTTAAAAAAAAAATAAAATTGTAACATTTTTTTTAGATAAACTAAAAAAGAAAAGTATTACGTATATTATGGATAATATGGGACAGAGAGTATTTAATTGCACAAAAATAAGACAGAAATGAGACGAGCACCAAATTGCCGGTTGTGGAAGTGGCAACATAATCAATCTAAAAGGTTTATTTTTAAAGGACCAGTGCTAAATTTTAAAATTACATGCAAGGTGGTGTTGGATCTAAACTCTAAAGTCTGCCTATTGGTAGTTATTACACCCCAAACGTTGATTGTGTCAATTTAGTGTCATTAATATTTCTCATATACTATTATTTTAACTTCTAAAATTTCAATTTGTATTCCAAAGTTATTATAAGTGGGTTTTTGAATGAATTTAACGTATAGAATATATTGTCACTTCTATTATTTATTATTGACCACCATTAGAGTTGATCAATTCAAAAGTAGGATATACTATAATTTCTTTAAAAAGTTGTTTCTGATTCCCGAAACCCATTTGTCTGTAATTTTACTTTTTCCGCCATGACATAAGAATAAGTCGACAGCATTTTCATGATTATTCGTCGAAACTCGAAAGGAACTAACAAGCTCAATACTCGGAAAATTAACAACTTAAAACTTAATTCGTGTCATTTAAATTTTAATGATGAATATATAAATAGATGGAGAGATCTGAATACACCGCTCCCCTTCTCCTAAGAATATAGAAATAAATTGCTAAAAAATATCATGAAATTTTAGTCAATTTCTTACCCATTTTGCAACTTTTTAAAAATTGTTAAAGATGGTACATGTATAATACTAATTAAATACATAATCAACTAAGTTCATTAAATGACATCGTTTAAGTAATCAAACAGTTTGTTTGCATAATATTTATCATCTGCACGATCATATATAATTTCTCCAAAATTATACTAAATTATTAAATAATTAAGAAAAATGTCAATATTCTGATATAATTATTTTTTTGAAATTATAAATATACCAAACACAAAATTTAGTTTTTCTTTTTTCAATTTGCCCTAAAAATGTCATTTTCAATTTCTTTACCTTGCCGATTTCTGGCTTCAGCCAATTACCTACTACAAAGTTTTCAGTGACTCGGTGTATATAATAATTAACTGACGACAGCTTCGGAGTTGAGAAAATTAATAATTCATGTCAACTACAACTACGCTTAATAAAGCTTTTTCTTATTAGTCTCACTTATGCAATTATAACTATTCGTTGAAATCGTCTATATATGTGTTTGCTCGATCGAGCTTATAAAAAATAAAGTGACCCTTCATTTGTTAGTAATTTTTTTCTCACAAAATCGATGACCGTTCCCTGTTTATATCTTACGGTCTATAGTGACTTAGTCCTATTCAGAATGTCCTAGAAACTAAATTCTATTATTAAAAAGTCTAATTATTTACGCTAGTAATATTTTTAAAATATTTACAACAATTTTGGATTGTTTAAAACTAAAAATTTTCTCTCACTTATTATCTCTTTTACAGCCCTTAATAATGAATTAAAACAACACTACTCCCTCCGTCCCATAGTAGATGTCACACTTTCTTTTTTAGTTTGTCGTACAAAATATATCACATTTCCTCTTTTGGAAAAAGTTCCCTCTCACATCAATTATTAAATTATATTTTCTCTCATCACTTAACACAAAATAACATCTCCTAAAGTCATATGTCATCTCCTAAGTGTGACATCTACTCTGAGACGGAGGGAGTAATTATTGTTGGTTATACACAGTGTTTCAAAAACTGGACCGGACCGGCCGGTTGGACTGGTTCGGTCGCGAACCGGTGCCTGTCCGGTCCGGTTGAGCATGTAAAACCGTTGGAATGTCGAGCCTTTTTGGACCGGTAAAACTGGGCGGTTTGGCCGGAAACCGCTAGCCGGTTTGACCGGTCAAGACAACAATTCCTACTTTTTTTTTTCCTTAAACTCGCCGGAAGCAACGCCGTCGGTTCACCCCTGCACCAACTTTGTTCCGCACAGAGCCCCCTACCCCCACAGGCCCACTGAACCCTACAATAGGTGAGGCCGAGGCAGATTCGTGGTGACGTATGCCCAAAAGAAAGAGCTTGAGGTATGTCATGCATGGAAGAAGAGGTGAAAGGGAGATGAAAAAATTCTGAAAATTGTGATTTCAATAGTTACTAAGACGTGGAAGGCGGTTTATCAGAATAGGAGTGGATGGTAGGTTGGCAGGTGCGTCAGTGGTTTGGAGGGGAGCTAGGATATTTTTATTTGGAAATTTATCATTTTTCTCACTTCTAATGCACCATTTATTTATTTTTAAATACTGATCTTATTGGTTTATTGATAAATTTTTAAACTTCTTTTAATAATAATAATAAGTTTATCTATATTTTAAACTTATAGTTTACTGGTAGTACATTTTAATTAATTATATATTTTTTAATATTTATAATAGTATTTTCGTTGGATCAGTGGTTCGACCGGTTGGACCAGTTGAACCGTGAACCAGTAGTCTCGTCGGTTCACTCACCGGTCCGGGTTTTAAAACATATCACTCTAATACTTCTTCCGTTTCTTAAAAATAACAACTCTTTTCTTTTTAGTCCGTTTCTTAAAAATAGCAACTTTCAAACTTTTCATTTTTGGAAATCTTTACACACTTATACATCAATTTATTTACCACTTATACCATTTACACTCTCTAATAGAGTGGATCCCATAATCCACTAACATTAATTCCATTACTTTTTTCTCTCCCTTTCTCCTACTTAACCAGTTTTTTCTTCATATCTCTTATTTTACCAATTTTTTTTTCTCTCTCTCTCTCTTTTACTTTATTAAATTTTGCATTAATACGTGTTACTCCCTCCGTTCCCTCATAGTTGAGGCGGAACTTTTCGGCAGGGAGTTTAAGAAATGAATGTTGAGTGTGTTAAATAAATAGATAAAAAAGTAAGAAAGAGAAAAAGGTAGAGAGAATAAAGTAAAAAGTGAATAAAGTAGAGAGAATAAAGTAAGAGAGAGTAAAGTAAGAGAGGGGGAAAAATTACTATAAATGGAAATGACTCAACTATGAGGAAACTTTCCGAAATGGAAAAATGACTCAACTATGAAGGAACAGAGGGAGTATTTCAAATATCCTTGTTTTTAAGAAACAGAGTAGAAGAGAAACGGCTTAGTTTATCAAATTTTTATATATCAGTCTTAGTATCTTCGCATATCATTCCAGCTAGTGGACAAATTTTGTAGGTCAGTTTAGATAATTATTTTCTATCACACATTCATTTTAACAGAGAGAGAGAGAGAGATATGGAAGGAATGAGAGAAATCGCGAGATCCTACTACGACAGAGCAAGCGACGCCGAGAAGATATCGATCGAACAATCCTTCGCAAAACTCGACGTCGACAGCGACGGGAAGATAAGCCTGGCGGAGTTCAAGAAGTCGGTGAGCTTGTGGCTATGCGCGGATGCCGTGTTCCAGAAACTTGACAAGAACGGCGACGGGTGCCTCGATTTCGATGAGTTTCTGTGCCTTTACTACATGGAGAAGAAGGTGGCCATAGGCAAATGCAGCGGCTGCTCGGAGCTGCTGGTGGGGCCCTACTTCTCTTGCTCGCTTTGCTTGGGAAGAGGCGAAGATACGTACGACCTCTGCTGCTCTTGCTACCGCCGTGGCGCTGAGTTGCCGCATGAGCACTCTGTGCAGAACATGATGGATCATCACTCTCTGCTCACGCTCCTCAGGAATCGTACGGCTGAGGATGAAAAAGTCCAAAAAAAGGTATTCATACACAAAATAATGTCTCACGAGATCCTTAAAGTCTCATTTATTTTTTTTTTATCTATTTAGAATTATAGGACCTCACATCAAATCACTACACTTATATAACACGTGTTTTAATGTGCAATCGATAAATGATAGACAAAAAATTAACAAAGTAAGAGAGGATAAAAGAAAAAAATAGCTAAAATAAGAGAGAAAAAAAAATAATTGAAATAGTGAAAGTGGATTATGGGGTCCACTTCTTAAAATAGAAAATTTAGAAAGTTTTTACTCCCTCCGTCTCAGATAATTTGTCCCAGTTTTCCATTTCAGTCCGTCTCACATAATTTGTCCCACTTCACTTTTACCATTTTTGGTAGTGGACCCCATATTCCACTAACTCATTCTTACTCACATTTTATTATAAAACTAATATATAAAAGTAGGACCCACATTCCACTAACTTTTTCAACCCATTTTTCATTACAATTCTTAAAACCCGTACCCGGTCAAAGTGACCCGAATTATCCGGGACGGAGGGAGTATATTTTAGGGACGGACCGAAATTGAATTAGTTTCTATTTTTAAAGGACAGAGATAGTTTAAAGACACATTTATAAAAAATGAGACTCACGTGGGTGTGTCATTTTAAATCCACTAATACTTCCATCGTCCACCAACATCTGATAAATTTTGTCATTTTAGATTGTCCGTTATTTAAAGACACATTTACCTTTTTTCTATTTTTGATAAATGCTCCACTAACTCATTACACATATATAAAAAATGAGACTCACATGGGTGTGTTAATTTCAAAACCAATCTTACATATACAGACTAGTAATGTACATTATACTCGAACGGAGGGAGTAATATTTTTAATAATGTACATAATTCATATATTTTTTACGTATATTTATTTATGGTACACAAAATGTACATGGTTTGATGTTTAGACAAAAGATATGATTTTGATAGACACACATTCATTAACTTTTTCATTCATTTATTTTATAAATCAAATAATTTATGCGTCTTTAATTGCCGGAAACAGAGGGAGTATTTTTCTATCACTTCACTTCACATTTCTTAAGACCATACTGATATGCCCAACAGCCCAAACACATAATGAAACTTAATCAGAGCTGAGGTCATAAACTATGGTGTAACTAACACAGTACTAATGTAGTCTCAACATTTGTGTGAGAATATTAATGATGTTGTTGGAACATGAATTAAAACAGAAAGGAATGGAAGAACTACACGTAATCGCAAAAGCCCATTACCGAGCAGGATCTCCACAGGTCAAAAAATTAGCAAGAGAATTTTACAAATCCATGGACACAGATGGAGACGGTCAAGTCGATCTTTCCGAGTTCATAGCCTTCATGAAGCACGAAGGCTATTCCTTCATGCAAAACCGTTCTTTCTTCGACAAGCTTGACCTAGACAACAGAGGCACCCTAGACTTCTATGATGTCATGACATTGTATTACATCATTAGGAGTGGCCGCCCCTTCTGCGACTGCTGCGCTGAATTCATCCCCGGAATATTCTTCTCCTGTGTCGACTGCTTTAAGAATCCGAAAACCTCATTCCATCTGTGTTGTGATTGCTATCAGATGCGGAAATGCAATCATAATCACGACGGCCGGTCTCAGTTTCTGGACAATTATGCATTTTTGCAAGCTATGAGAGATCCGGAGCTTGCACATGCGTCGGGGGTAAATTCTAATGAGGTAATGTTGATCTTATTGCTGGAAATTGAAACTAGAAATAAAGATATAACTATCTCATGTTAGTGTAAAGAGAATCTAAAATCACAATATAAGTCTTATGGTTTCTCCTCATATCACAAATTGATTTTAGGATGGAATCTATGCATTTCTATCATGGTATCATAGTTGATCGTAGACTATGGATTAAATTAAACTGACCATGCATAGATAGGTTTTCAATTTGGGATCACTAATTGGTTTTTGTGTTCCTATCACTTATATACTCTTTCTGTCCATTAAAAATAGTCTCATTTTGCTGTTTTGGAATGTCCATAAAAATAATTAAAATATGAGTATACAGTACGTAATATTCGATTCGAATTTATGAATAATGCAGTTCGCTTTTCCCTTTATAGTCGGTAAATCTCTTGTTTGTGGCTGCAGGCTAGGAATAGACCCACAAATTCCATGTTTCCATTACAACATGAAGGCACTGTAGTTATGATAGAAAATGCAATTGTTCAAGCACCACCAAAACCAAAGTGGGTAAGTACGCATAATTTGTTTTTATTTGAATTTTGGAACGAGAAATATTATAGATATGAAAATTAGTTTTATGAAAATGATATAGTATATGCAAGCAAAGATAAAATGAAACTCAATTTGATTAACACATTGCTCTTTGTTGATGCATCTCAGAATAAAAGGAAGGCTGCATATTATTTACTTGACACAGCAGTCAAATTCGGGGCCTTTTCCACCTTCAGCTCCTGCACTATTTTGTGAATATATGAGAGAGCAAAATAAATTCATAAGGAAGAAAAAGGTGAAAAGTCTACGGTGATCTTTGGTACCGATGACATCCTTTGGGCTTTTTATGTTTGCTTTGTTATATCATTTTTCTTTTTTTGTTTTTAATTTGCATTCATGAACTACCTGCTAGCTGCTAGCTGCTGTTGTTTGTTCTCGTTGCTTTTGGAATTTTTTGTTATGAGACTGATGTCTTGTGAACTATTTCTTAAATCTGCATCGGGCCAAATTGGGACAAACTTTGGGGGACGGAGGGAGTATAAAGGAAAATGGATAGAAAAAGTTAATGGAATGTGAGTCTTACTTTTTTATACTCCCTCCGTCCCGGCTAAGATGACACATTGCTTAGCCGGCACGGGATTTTAGGAGTTATTGGTTAAAGTGTGGAGAGAGAGAAGGTGGGTGTAGGTATTAAAGTAGAGAGATGAAGATAGATGAATATTTTAATAGGAGTGAGAAAAAGTGGTTGAGTGTATTAATTGGAGAGAGAAAGTTACCAAAAAGGGAAATGTGTCATCTTAGTTGAAACAAACTAAAAAGGAAAACGTGTCATCTTAAGTGGGACGGAGGGAGTACTAGTTTTGTTGTGAGTGAAAATGAATTAATCGAATGTGGGTCCATTACCAAAAATAGTCTAACGTAAGTGTGACAAGAATTGGCCGATGGACCGAAAATGAAAGTAGTGACAAGTAATGGCGGATGGAGAGAACATTTATCATGGCCTTTAAACATAATTAAATGTTAATCAAAGTTGAGGTCATAAACTATCATTAACACGTATTGTAGTCTCAACAGTGGCTGATATTACACAAGTGTTACAGATTTTAATGCAAGAACAAGAAACCCTAGCTCTTGAAAGGATCTAAGCTATCAAGTCTTGTAGTCTCCACAACCTGCACACTTAAAGCACAAATTAGCAACAACAAGTAAGATCCTCTCGGATCTAAAGGAAATTACTAATAAGAAACAAGAACATCAAATAGATTAAAGAGATTGGCTCAGAACCCGCCAAACCACACAGCTGGACTGGTTAGAGTGCACCCTCACACCACCGATGCCTTCACCACAAGACCCCTTCACACCGGATCAAGTTCAACCGAACACAACTCGAAGCAGAACACTCAATCACCACAAATCCTAGGTTTTTCCAGAACACAAGCAATCGAAAGGATTGCTTTCCCCAACACTCACAAGAGGTTAATCACTCCAAGAAACAGTGATAAACCACATAAATCAACCGGAGAACTCGTCGGAGAAGAGAGGGAAACAAGAGAGAATTCGGCACGCGTCGAGAGAGAGAAGTCAATGAACAGTGAGGAGCCTAACCGGCTCCCTCTCGTATATCAACCACAGCCCTAGATCCAACGGTGTAGAAGCAAGAGCCGAGAGAAGGGACACATGGCAGCATCTAGAGGGTGTGAGTAAGTAATTGGGCTCAACCCAAATAATTTCACCCGGGCCTAAATAAAAGATGCAACCCAAATAGAAGTCCACAATTATCCAATATACTCTACCTTGGACTTTATTCTGATAAACCAATCATGTATGACAGGCTAAGGTACAACTTATCACAACCTACAAGGTAGTTCCCTTAGCACCCAGGTTCATTAGCATTTTGGAAAACCACCAGGTTGCCTTTAAACACCAGAGGGGCTGACACCCATTTGTCTAAAGGACTTCATGCTTTCAGCTACCTACCACCCTTACCACAGCTGATAAGGTGGCTAAGGTCTTTCCCCGGGACATGCAACCTATCCTAGATCAAAGTGCAAGTATTTAATGTAGAAAAGAAGTTTTTCTAATGGTAAGGGCTTGGTTCCCATGTCAGCTAGGTTTTTATATGTATGTACCTTTTGAAGAAAAACCTCATGTTTTTCTACAATATCTTTTATGTTATGAAATCTTACATCTATATTCTTTGTCCTATCATGGAATACATGATTTTTACAAAACTGAATTGCAGATTGAGAATCGGAAAACACAACAGGAGAAGATTTCATAAACTTAAGTTCAGAAAGCACTCCCTTTAACCATACTGCCTCTTTCATTGCTTCAGTGATAGCAATATACTCTGAGTCAGTAGTAGACAAGGCCACTATGTGCTGCAATTGGGATTTCCAACTCATACAAGATCTACAAACTATAAACACATAGGAAATAGGTGACTTCCTCTTGGCCCTATCATTAGCATAATTGGAATCCACAAAACCAGTTAGTAAAATACCTTCATCACACTTAGAATAGCATAAACCATACTTAGCAGTTAGCTTCAAGTATCTCAGAAGCCATTTCAGAGCTTCCCAGTGAACAGGACCAGAATTAGACATATATCTACTAAGACAAGAAACTGATGAATACACTAAACATTAAACCCCCCCAAAAGTGATAATTAAACGGGGATGGAGGGAGTAGTATATAAATTGATGAATATACTAAACTTTAAAGCCCCCAAAAAATTGAATAAACCATGCTGTTATACGCTTATTACGAAATTGGTGTATACGCATGAATGTTTAGAAATGAACAAGCAAGACAAATCAAAATGTGTATAAATTGATTGAACATAAGCACCATAAAGACAATTAGTCTCCACTAAAAATATAGCAAAAGTCATTTTTTAATACGATTAAGTGTCGTATTCTTTTTTATCCTAAATTATATTTATAAAAAAATTTAAACACAAGTAATTGTGTCTATTTTTTGTATTTTTAAATGATAATTCACCCATCTCATAAAAATAAGGACTTTGAGGATGAATGTGTTTTAATGCGAAATTTGTAAAGCACGCCTCATAAAAGAAAAAAACTAGCCAAAAGTTTAAGTGAACTATTTAATTTTATGGAACTTACAAAAATTGAAAAAAAAAAAAGATTCGGAAGGAACGTTTTTTGGAACATTTTTCGATACATTTGTATTTCCTATGTCTGTTAGCTCTCATGAAGTCTTCGATCGTCAAGTGTATAACCAAAAAAATGTACTACTATAAAATACAATTTGTATTTGAATTGGTAGCTCTAAAGCGATACATTTAAATTTTCTGTCTGATAGCTCTCACGAGGTCTTCGTCAAATGTATAATGAAGAAAAGTGTAAAACACAATTATTTGTGATATTTGAATTGGTAGCTCTCAACTTGATACATTAGTATTTGCTATGTCTGGTAGCAAATGTTGGAAACAGAGAGTAGAGTACAGCAAGAAGAAAGAAATAAACGTAGCCTTTGTGTATTAGAAGAATGACTCAAAAGACTTATTTATTCGATTGAAATGAGGTGCTATTTATAGGCACTCTACACAAGAAAAATGCAACTGCTAAACTGAATATAGCTAAGAAATAGGACCACTACGAAAACAGAAAATAGCTAAACATTAGGAATTTTGAAAACTAACAAAGACTAAGTCTAGATAAGTCTTGAGCTGTGAATTAATGAGTCAACGATCTTCATTCAACACTCCCCCTTATTCATAATTGCACACTCCGAGCATATTTCTGAACTTGACGTGCTTCTCCAAAGACAACGACTTGGTGAAAATATCAGCCAAGTTCTCAATGCTGCTGCAAAACTTCAAAGAGATGACCCCTTCATTAATCAAATCTCTTATGAAGTGAAACTTAATATCGATGTGCTTCGTTCTCCCGTGCATAACTGGATTCTTTGCAATCGCAACAGCTGATTGATTATCACAGAAAATTCCAGTAGCCTTCTTCTGCTCCTGCTCGAAATCAGCCAATAACCTTCTCAACCACACTCCTTGACAAGCTGAAGAAGTAGCAGCCACATACTCTGTTCTGCAGTCGAAAGCGTTGTTACTCCTTGCTTCTTCGAACTCCATGTCACAGCTCCTGACCCGAGATTGAATACGTAGCCTGAAGTACTTCGCCTATCATCCACCGAACCTGCCCAATCACTGTCCGTGAACCCAACCAACTCAAAATCAGCAACATTTGAGTACCAAATACCAAAATTTTGAGTTCCAGCTATGTAGCGAAGAATCCTTTTTGCAGCTCCAAAATGTTGACGTGTTGGATTGTGCATAAATCTGGAAACCATACCAACGGCAAAGGCAATATCGGGCCTCGTATGCGTTAAATAAATCAAACCTCCAACTAGACTCCGAAAGCTTACTGCATCAGCTTCCTCCGTACCATCTTTGAGCTGCAACTTTTCAATCATATTCATGGGAGTAACTGCAGCTCTGCAATTCGTCATGTTGAAGCGTTTGAGAAGATCATCGGCATACTTTTTCTGGAAAACGAACACTCCATCTTCTCCTTGCTTAATTTCCAATCCAAGAAAATAATTAAGCAAACCCAAATCTGTCATCTCAAACATATTCATCATACTCTCTTTGAACTCAGTAATAAGAGAGTTAGAAGATCCCATATATATTATATCATCAACATATACACAAACAAGGAGCAAGCTACCGTTACTTCCCTTCTTTGCATACAACGTAGGCTCATTAGCACTTCGTTCAAATCCATTTTGCTAGAAAAACGAATCCAGCTTGTTGTACCACGCTTGCGGAGCCTGCTTCAAGCCATATAAAGCTTTCTTCAACCTATAGACCTTATCCTCCATGCCTTCAACAACAAATCCTTCCGGCTGCATGACATAGACTTCCTCCTCCAAGTCTCCGTTCAGAAACGCAGACTTGACATCAAGTTGATAGATAGGCCACTTAAGATGAGCAGCCAAAGACAAGAACATTCTCACGATTTTGAAGCGAGCAACCGGAGAGAACGTTTCCTCGTAGTCGATGCCCTGCTTCTGCGCATAGCCCTTGACAACCAAACGAGCCTTGTATTTCTGCACACTCCCATCTGCATTATACTTCGTCTTGAACACCCACTTCAAACCAATAGCACTCTTATTTTCCGGCAAGTCTTCCAGCATCCAAGTTCCATTCTTTTCAATTGCTACAATCTCCTCATTCATTGCATTCTGCAACTTCTCTTCTCCAGCAGCATCATGGAACCGATTTGGATCCGCAACCATAAGAGCAAAAGTACATCTATCATAAAGTTCAGTTAGAGACCTATAGCCTCGTGGAGGGGGTGTTTCGAGAGATGAACAACTACTTAATGAAGGTGGTGTATTTAAGTTTGGAGGATTTATAGGGCTGGTATGAGGCGTATTTGGAGAAGTAGTGTTTGGAGTAATATTTGGTGAGTTTATGGGGCTGTTTTGTGGTGAATTCGGAGGGCTGCTGTGCGGCGAATTCACACCAGAATCTGCATCACTCGTGTCCAGCGGGAAGAGAGTATATGGATCATCTTGCTTGCTCTCCCAATCCCACCAGCATCTTCATGAAAAACAACGTCTCTGCTGATAATAACTTTTCCACTAAGAGGTTTATATAACTTGTATGTTTTAGATTGAGAAGAGTACCCAATGAAGATACACTTTTCAGATTTCACGTCAAGCTTTCGACGATGTTGAGAGCTCACCAAAGCATAAGCTACGCATCCAAAAACCTTTAGATGGCTCACCGTCGGCTTCGTACCTCCCCAAGCTTCATATGGTGTGCGATTTTGAACAGCTTTTGTAGGAGATAAATTCAGCAAGAATACGGCAGTAGCAACAGCTTCTGCCCACAAGGAGTTGGGGAGATGCTTCGCCTTCAACACGCTTCTCGCCATCTCTACAATGGTGCGATTTTTCCTCTCCGCCACACCATTCTGCTCCGGCGTATAAGGTGCTGTCAACTCTCTGCGTATTCCATTAGTCTCGCAAAAATGATTAAATTCATTAGAGCAAAACTCACCACCCCTATCTGTACGAAGAACCTTGATGCTCTTCTCACTTTGCTTCTCCACCATAGCCTTGAAATTCTTGAAGTTCTCAAAGGCTTCGGATTTATTTTTCATAAAATAAACCCAACTCATGCGACTATAATCATCGGTAATTAGAAAGAAATACCGACTTCCACCAATCGACTCCGTATTTATAGGCCCGCACAAATCAGCATGAATGAGCTCAAGACAATTAGAAGCTCTCCACGATACACCACTAGGAAAGAATTTCCTCCTCTGTTTCCCATAGATACATCCTTCACATAAATCAAAATCATCAAATTTAGGCATCCCATGAATCATACCTTTCTCGCGTAGAAGCTTTAATCCATTGGTGTTGAGATGCCCATATCGTAAATGCCACAGCCTCTACGCCTCTTGCGTGCTAGAAACAAGAGCGTATTTCTCCACATTTGATATTCGCAGTGGAAACATTCTATTCTCCATCATGCAAACCTTTGCAATTATTTGCCCAGATTTTTTTTCTTTGACGACACAAACGATCATCAAACACCACCATATATCCAGTAGATATCAATTGCCCAACACTCAACAAAATATGTGCCAAGTGTGGAATAAAATAGACATTATAAATGAGTTTGGTGTTACCATGGCCATCCTTTACTGCAACAGTACCTTTCCCCTCAACTTGAATAGATTTGTCATCACCTAGCCTGACTTGAATCTTGTGAGATTCATCGAGCTCTTTGAACATCTCCTTGTTGGAACACATGTGATTCGAGCAACCACTATCCACGAACCACGCATCATTCGGCACATCCACGGCGTCTGCAACCGCCATGAATAACTTGTTATCATTCGCCTCTTCTTGGACGCAATTTGCTTGTTTTTCCTTCGACCAACAATCTGCTTTCACGTGCCCATATTTGCCACAATTATGACATTGAATTTGGCTCTTATCGCCTTGCTGTCCACCAAAATATTGCTTTGCATCAGATCGACCGCCACGACCTCGACCTTGGCCACGCCCGCAACCTCGGAAACCTCCTTTGCCTCGTCCTCTTACTGTAGAGAACTCCTTTTGATTGGAAAATTCACCTTTCACTTGAAAAGCTTTTTCATCAGACTTTTCAAACGATCAGTTAATCCTTGACTCACGAGCTTGAAGAGATCCCATCAGTTCTTCATATGAAAAAACCGATAGGTCCTTTGATTCTTCAATTGCAGCTACAACATGATCAAACTTTGGAGTCAAGCTTCTGAGCACCTTCTCAATGATGGTCTGATCCGTGATCTTATCTCCACAAGATCGCATTTGACTGACTGTTGCCATTGCCCTCGACAAAAAATCAGCCACAGATTCTCCATTCTTCATGATCAGCGTTTCAAAGTCACGTCGAAGTGATTGCAATCTCACGACGATGACTTTTGAATCTCCCTTGAATTCTTTCTGCAAAGTTGACCAAGCTTGCTTCGAGGTGGTCGCCGTTGCAATTCTGGAGAAGACGCTGTCGTGCACCGCTTGCTGGATGATCGCCAACGCCTTTGAGTCTTTCTTCTTATTCTCCTGCAATCTGTTCACCTCATCGGGATCTGCATATCCCTGCTCCACGAAGTCCCATAGATCTTGAGACCTCTGCATCCGAATACTCCAATATTTATAGCTTCTCTTTTGAAGACTGGAATGAGTGGTTGTGTAGCACTCATCGAACTTCCGTTGCTGGCCATCGTAATTGAAACCAGCTCTAGATGCCACAAATGTTGGAAACAGAGAGTAGAGCAAGAAGAAAGAAATAAACGTAGCATTTGTGTATTAGAAGAATGACTCAAAAGACTTATTTATTCCACTAATATGAGGTGCTATTTATAGGCACTCTACACAAGAAAAATGCAACTGCTAAACTGAATATAGCTAAGAAATAGGACCACTACGAAAACAGAAAATAGCTAAACATTAGGAATTTTGAAAACTAACAAAGACTAAGTCTACATAAGTCTTGAGCTGTGAATTAATGAGTCAACTATCTTCATTCAACAGCTCTATCATGAGGTGTTCGTCAAGTGTATAGTGAACAAAAGTATAAAATACAATTTGTGATATTTGAATAATTGAATTGGTAGCTCTCAAGTCGATACATTTGTATTTGCTATGTTTGTTAGCTCTAGGTCTTCATCCAGTTATAATGATAAAACATAATTTGTGATTGTTGTAGCTCTTGTTGAGTTAATTAAACTCAATTACTTCAAGATTAAGAAAAATGATGAAGCTGCTGCATCACCACCTCATAATAAATAGTAGTGAAAATTTTGTGACTTCTCATGGCTGAAAAATACCAGATTTGCAGCAGGGAGGATTGCAGCGGGCGAGAAGGAGAAGATAGAGAAGGCTTGGTTGAGGTTGCACAAAGCGGCAGAGGCGGAGGCAGAGTGTTTCAATGAGAAGATAAAGGAGCTTAGGAGGATTTACTTGCCCATTGTTGTGAAGATATACCTCAGTCCTAGCAAGCAGAAGTTTGTTAGTATTAAGAAGTGGATTAAGAGTTTAAGTAAATGCTTGGCTAAGTAGTAACGGGATTTACTCAAATGATATGTACACTTGTTTGTTTTGAAATTATTAAGATTTAAATGCAACAATATTGTGAAATGAGTGATAATAATGTGAAAATTCCTTAATTACATAAAGGAAGCAATAGAAGGATACAAAATTTATAATGAACTAGGCTCTTTGTTTCTTTCGCAGCCAACTTAACCATTTGAGCTACAGTAGTTCTCTTTTCATTAACTATAATTAAATATAGTCGTTAAAGTATATACTCTGCATCTTTTATTTTCCGTATTTCACTTTCTATTTTCGATCACAAAGCAACGGTGAAATTTTGGGTCCGAATTTCTTAGAAGGCTATAAGTATGGAAGATGAGTGATGATGGAATTTTTAAAGGAGCAAAATATTTGGAAGGGAGTGACAAATTTTGTTACGTATCAGATTGGGCCGGTTTAGTTTTGTTAAGTCCATTGGCCCATATTTAATCTACCATTTCGGCTCGGCCAATTTGACCTATCCAAGTAATAAGTTATACAATGGTTCAGCCTTGTTTTCACGTGTTTTTCTAGTGAAATTACTATTGATATAGTATTTGGTATAAAAATGATAAGAATATAAATAAGGTTTCATTTCATTAACAAGCAGGGATAACAATTTATGAATATAAATGAATGAGGTTGCAAGAATTCAAAAGGTATAGTAGTACTACTACTATTTATTATGCCGATATCTATGTAAATATATTAGTGTCGTTTTTACTTTAAAGTGTTGCTTTGAATAATTATTTATGTTTGAATTTTCTATATCAGATTTATTATGTCTCTATTTGTTTTCTAAGCACCTGTAACCTTTTACTTTCCGATATGATTTTAATTCCATGTACAAAATATCTACTTTCCGATATGATTTTGATTCCATGTACAAAATCTTTATCTAACCAATTGAAAATTTGTGAAATTTTCTAATTCGTTATTCAAATTTTAAAAGATACATGATAAATTATAATTTGATACAATTTATAATATTACCTTCGAACTCATAAATTGAAAATCATGGATATGTTAATAGGGGTGCGTTAAAATGACAACACTTCTTAAAGTAACACTATATCACCATTTATAGTCAATCATTTGTACACGTGGACGAATAATCAGTTGCCATGTGTCAATCATAAAAAATGATCAAGGGTAAATTTTCTCGGCCAACAATATCCAATACACTAGACAACAATTTACAGGAATTTTTTCTTGCCCAGCAATATCCAATACGCTAGACCGCAATCTATAGATTGTTGTCTAGCATTTATACTCTTGTTGTGTAATGTTTATAATATTGCTGGATACGTGGTGTCACAGTGTCACTTTAAGAAGTGTTGTCATTTTTACACAAACCTATGTTAATATGGACAACTAGAAAAGCCTAGCCGCTCCATGAGATAACATGGACGTCTCGCCATGCGACTACATTATTTCAACACCGCTTCTTTAAGTTTCTAGTTATGTCACCGAACAACCCTAAGATATAACCACTTTTCCGATGGCGTTGTGAGTGCTCTAATCAATGTATATACACTGTGCTTGAAATAAGATACTTCCTTCGTTCTATAGAAATAGGCTTTATTTATTTTTTCGTCTGTCCCATAAAAATAGTCCACACCAATTTATGTTAACCTTTTTTTCATCCTCTTTTACTTTATATTTATGGTTCATCATCCACTACACAATTTCAATTATTTTTCCTCCTTCTCTCTTACTTAACCAATAACGCATTAAAATCTGTGTCAACCTTAAATAGAGACATAATAAGAGTTACATTTTACTATTTCGGTTCGTCCCACAATAAGAGTCACATTTCACTTTTACCATAAAAGACAAGTATAACTCATAAACCACTAACTTATTCATCTCACTTTTCTTTAAATTTTTTATATTTCTGACCCATACCAAATGTGACTCCTATTGTGGAACGGACGTAGTGTTTAACTATGATAATAAAAAATAAATTCGGTTGAACTTATATACTCTAAAGTAAAAAGAGCAGAAAGAAGAAACTAGCAAAATAGATGAAAATATAATTAAAAATATAAAGTATAAAACAGACAAACATAAACTATAGTCAAGCCGATATAGTGGAGTAACACTTAAACCAAACAACTTGGGAATCATCACACAAACACAAATACTGGTATGAAGTAATGATAGACAGTCAGGAATCGATCCAGACCATGTGATCCTGCCAATCATCACTTTTCATTCTTATTTCGTCTTGGCGATGATGGGATTGAAAACAGTCTCAAGCTCTTTCATCTTGTTTTTATAATCAGCAACCTCTGCATTTTTGTTGGACTCCAACCACTTCTTGAAGGACTCGAAAGTATCCTCCATCTTCTTCTTGTGTTTTGATTTGAGCTTGGCTGCACTTCTAATGGCGTTTCTCATTTTGTAGGCGTAGTCCTCCAAGTTAGACCTGGCCTTAACCTTCCCCTTAAACTCCTCATCCTCCAACTTGTACCTCATAGCATCCTTGATCATCCTCTCTATTTCTTTATTAGACAGCCTGCCCTTGTCATTGGTGATGGTGATCTCATTTTTTAACCCAGTACCCAAGTGCTCTGCTGACACATTTAAGATACCATTTTCATCAATGTCGAAGCACACTTTGAATTTAGCGTCACCTCTGGGCGCTGCTGGAATGCCATGGAGTGTGAATTCACCTAGCAGATTGTTTTCTTTTGACTTGCTTCTTTCACCCTCGTAGACTGGAAAGCTCACACTGGTTTGATTGTCATACAACGTGAGGTGAATTTTCTCCTTCCTTGTTGGGATTGGTGTGTTCCTTGGAATAAATACTGACATCACATCTCCTACAACTTCAACGCCAAGTGACAGCGGAGTAACTTCGAAAAGAATGAGCTTTTGCACATTCTCATTGCCTTCACCACTCAACTTGGCAGCCAGCACTGCAGCACCATACGCCACAGCTTCGTCTGGATTAATGGTCTTGCGAACCTCTTTACCATCAAAAAACTCCTTCAACATCTCCTGCAGCTTAGGAATTCTACTCGAGCCCCCCACCAGCAATACCTCATCAACACTGCTTTTCTCCATCTTTGCATCACTCACGCATTTCTCAACGAGCTCCATACACTTTTTGAATAAATCCATGTTGAGGTCCTCAAATGTAACACGACTAATTGTCGAAAACATATCAATCCCATCTATCAATGATTCAATCTCAATTGGAGTTTCGAAAGCAGAGGAAAGACACCTCTTGGCTCTTTCACAAGCATTCCTCAATCTCCTCATAGCTTTTGCATTCCCACTAATATCCTTACCAGTCTTCCTTTCAAACTCTTTGCTGAAGTAATTCACCATCCTATTGTCCATGTCCTGGCCTCCAAGATGAGTATCGCCGGCGATAGCCTTAGATACAATGTCAGTTGCCTCAATCGTGGCCACAGTCACATCAAACGTGCCACCACCAAGGTCGAAAATCAGCACATTCTTTGCCACAGATCTAGTAACCCCATTATCAAGACCGTACGCAATGGCTGCAGCAGTAGGCTCATTGATGATCCTCAAAATATTAAGGCCGGCAATGGCTCCAGCGGCCATGGTGGCCTGTCGTTGAGAGTCGTTAAAATAAGCTGGCACCGTTACAACAGCGTTCTTCACAGTTGATCCAAGATATGCCTCAGCAATATCCTTCATTTTAATGAGCACCATTGAGGAGATCTCCTCTGGAGAAAGCTGTTTCTCTTCTCCTTTGTAGGTTACCGATATCATAGGCTTGTCATCCGTGCCAGGAACGACCTTAAATGGCCAATATTTCATGTCACTCTGTACCGTTGGGTCACTGAATTTGCAACCGATCAACCTCTTTGCATCTGTGTGAGAAATAATTGAATTAGATAGAGATAAGAAAACAACAATGTTTACAGTGCAGAACAAACGAAACATGAAACCAAGAAAGTAAAATTGTGGTTGGATAGGATTAGTAGCATTTGCTTCAAACACAACACAGTTATTCAACCGTCGCTTGCTAATTTAACTTTGATAAAAAAAAACTATTGTTCATCTTACATATATACCACTATATAAAAAAGTCAATATTGAACTTGAAATGAGTCATTTATTGATAGAGACCCCAACATGGCGACACCGCTACCAGACTACGAGCAACTCAGCCATGCAGATGACGGCAGCATTGAACAAGAGGCAACGATTGACCAAGTCAAGAGGAAGAGCTGAAAGCACCATTCGCAACAAGAAGGACCGTCCGAAGCGTGTGACATCGAGGCCAGCGCATTTCAAGCAGTGGCGGATCTAGGGGGGTAGGAGGGGGCGGTCGCCCCCTCCGTGCCACTAATTTCTTCTTATCAGGACGTAAAATTACCATGTCCGCCCCCTCCATTAGCCCCGACGTTGCCCCGAAAATGAAAAAAAAATTGTCATTTTCTCCCTAAACCAACCTACTAATATATATTTCGCCCCCTCCATTTATCAATCCTGGATCCGCGACTGATTTCAAGGATTACACGACTTATTTTGAAGATAGAGATGAATTAGTTGTTGAGTTATTTTATTTTATTATTTGTTATGATTTTATTTCCCTTTTGAACGCTTAATTATTTAGGATAGATATTGATAAATCTTTTCGGGTTTTCTTCTTAATTCTTTCCCGAATTGTAGAGTCGAATCAAGCAGGGTCCGATCACTATAAATACTAGAGATCATTAGAGAGTCAAAATATCGAGAATTGAGAAATAAAATATCTTCTTTCTCGAAACCCTAGATCTTCTCAAACCCTAGCGCGACTTGGGTGTTGATTTTTCGTTTCTTTTCACAAACAAAGCATGTGCTCGATCTCCAATAGGCTCTCAGTGCCCATTATTCATTCCTTTAAATATGAGATTTTAACACGCTCTTACGCATAAGGGCCCGAATGAACATGGAACTTCCACACATGGGGTAGAAAAAATTAGAGATCCATTATCGATATGGGTCAGAATGAACATCAGACGGAATAATCATTAGACTCCCACTCGTGAGATAGAAAAGCATTTGGGTCGTAATGAACATCGAACTTCCACCCATGAGACTTCAACACGTGGGGTAGACAAGTTAAGAGATACTCCCTCCGTCCCAAGGAAGATGACCCCTTCCTTGAGCGGCACGGGAATTCATGCGACTTTATTTTGTGTGTTTAATGGAGATAGTAAGTAAGAGATAGGGAATAAAGTAGCGATAGAAGTGTTTCTATTTTTAGTAATGAGTCATCTTGATTGGGACAAACCAAAAAACAAAGTGGGTCATCTTCAATGGGACGGAGGGAGTAGATACAGATAAGAGATACACGCCCTTGCACACGTGGGCCGGATTGAGTATGAGACTTTCAAAACGTAGAATTGGTCAGTTTTGATTATTTTTCATGCAATTCCATCCCTTAAAAGTAAGAACATTTGGTTCGGCGCGGGGTTTAAGCATAATTGGTAAAGCAAGAGATAGATAGATAGAAAATGATTCTTAAGTATTGTTAGTGGAGAATGAGGCTCACCTTGTTAGAGAGAAAAATGTTTCCAAAATTATAATGTTCATACTTTTTCAGGGACGAACTAAAAAGGAAAGAGTTCATATTTTCCATGGACAGAGGAAGTATATTTTTTTAATCGTACGTATATTTCTACATTTTAGTATTTTGACGTGTTCTGTTAGATATATGCAAAAATAGACTTGGAAAATGAAAGAAAGAAGGTCGAAAAATGAAGATTGGATCAAATGAATCAAGTCAGCGGACCGCTGAGTTGTTAATTTAATTCTAGGAGACTTCACTTTTAAGTTGCAATCCACAAATCGTGAGGAGACAAGATTTTACCTTCTAAATAGCATTTTATGAATGAACGTTGATTGTACTACTCTAATAAAAAGATGAGTAATTTAATTTGATTGGAGATGAAATTGACACCTCAATCAATAATACTTGAGTTTATTAGGAGTTGTTAATTTAATTCTAGAATGAGACTTCAGTGAGTTGCAATCTATAAATGAACATAGAATAGATGTTATCGAACCCGTAATGTTTTTCTTCTACTGTTCTGGGTTTTCATATTTTATTTGCTTAATCTATGATTTATCAGAGTTAGAAAATGGATTCTATTCCCTCCGCTGAGAAGTATCACTATTTTCTTTTTAGTCCGTCCCTGAAAAGTATGAATATTCTAATTTTAGAAATTCTCTTCTATCTAATGAGTTGGGGCTCATTTTCCACTAACAATACTTAAATAACTTTCTTTATCTATCTCTCTTACTTTACCAATCATGTATTAAAATCCGTGCCGAACACTACTCTTTAGGAACGGAGGGAATATTAATGATTATCTAGATATAGTGAAAATAATTGAGTTGTGGAAATTAGGTTTAATTCATTGAGTACTCCCTTCGTCCCACAAAAGATGTCACACTTGTGAGATGACACGGGATTTTAGGAGGTTTTGTTTTGTGTGTTAAATGGAGAGAAAATATAATTTTTATATTAATGTGAGAGAGAACTTTTTTCAAAAATGGAAATATGACATTTTTTGTGGGACAAACTAAAAAGGAAAGTGTGACATCTTTTGTGGGACGGGGGGAGTAGTAGTATATTTGCAGGTAAATCTAATCCAAATACCATATTAAAAATAAGTCACTTACCCTCTTGAAAGGTCTGAAAGGTCTTATAAAGGAAGAGTTACTCACACTTACACGTAGATGAGACACTATCATTACCAAGTGAATGACAGAAAAAAATTTGGAGAGATTTTAACAAAGTTTGTAACTACTTCTGCTCAATCTTTTTACTACATTTAAAGAAAGCTTTACCTAGCCTAATATATCTGTCTGACGCAAAGAACAAAACAACATGGCAGCAATGGAAAATAGAAGAGAAAACTGACCGAAAATAGTGTTGGAGACATTATTGGCGACTTGAGTCTTGGCGGCGTCACCAATGAGACGACGGGAGTCAGAGAAAGCAACGTAAGACGGCGTGGTGCGGTTGCCCTGTTCATTTGGTATAATCTCAATGCGGTCGTGCTTCCACGCTGCCACACACGAATATGACGTCCCCAAATCGATGCCGATACACAGCCCTTTCCCCTCTCCCGCCATTAATGGTTCTAAATTAGCGCTGCTACAAAAAAAAAACAGATATGTCAAAACGAGTTGTTCAAATGACTGTTGTGAACATTTCAAGAGGTACACAATACCGAGAGCTGCTCGGTGCGAATGGCATCCTAGGGATCGTTGTGGATGTTCCAACAAGTGTGTTTTGGAAAATTGGATAAATGAATTGAGAATAGCTCTATAAATTAGAGCAAAAATAGAAGGAACATGTCGCTTCCACCCACCTGCTGCATACCATTCTCCGGTTTAAAATTACAACTAGTGAGTAATTTTTTTTAATGAACAATAACGTTGGTGACTAAATTTTTAAAATAATAGATTAATTCTATATCTCAAATATTTTCATATAAATGTAAATGCAAATATTCGGAAATGACCGATTAAGAGCTGGACTTAAATCGAGAGGTGAATTAAATAAGTGATCAATACAAATGTATCTTATTATAGAAATGCAGCTCAAATTATAATCCTACGATTAGGCGATCTGATGGTCAATAATTAATCAAATACACAAAAATTCATTATTAATCAATTTTAGGTTATTTTATAAAATTTAAATTAAATATCATTTTTAAATCAATTTAGGTCCTCCTTCCTAAAAATACCTACAAATAAATTAATTATGACCAAAATATGCCCTTCGTGCATTTTGATTTTATATTTTGTATTTAAAATCTAGTTTTGCATATATAAAAAACTATCATAGCACAAAAATTGCATTTACGATTTCAAGCTTCAACTATTTAATTAGTCACTTGCAAAGTCTTGTGAAAAAGAATAATTAATTGGTGATAGCTTCGGAATTGACATGTAAATTAATAAAATTAATTAGTGATGTCAAATAGACTTTTAGAAAAGGAAAAACAAGTAAGTCACCGGGCAGTTATAATTAATCATTGAAAGCGTCCAACTTGGTGCTTTTTAGTGGTTGGTCGATCGAGCTTAGTAAAATGGAAGTGTCCCTAATATTTGTTCGAAAGTCTAAATATGCAAAAACTCAAGAGTTATTTAAATTTGTGAGCTAGCCTGATCAATCAGCTGAAATTGGAGGGTAAGAGCTGAAAATTTATAATTTGGTTGGAAATTGGACTGAATGTTTGGATTGATAAGAGCTGAAAATTTATAAGGTTTTTTTATTTGTTTTCCGTTTGACATTTATTACACCCGCACATTCAAACCAATCCTCCATATATTATTTCTTTTTCCTCTGATAAATATATATTCTTATTAACTCGTTTTTATTTTACCATAAAAACTATCTACAATATACGAGATTATTGAAATAAAAACAAGTAAAAGTATATATTGTGTCTCACAAAGACTAATTGAATCAATTTAATTAGTAAAAGTATATACGAGATTATTGAAATAAAAACAAGTAAAAGTATATATTGTGTCTCACAAAGACTAATTGAATCAATTTAACTACCATAAAACTAGTTTTAATTACTATTTAGACAATCAAAAAGGATTTTTAGTTGTAACTACTTTAACGCAAATGAAAATAAATTCATATAAAATAAGAATAAATAAACAATGATGGGATGTGATAATATTAAGAAAATATAGAATTTAAGGATCTGATACACAATTCCTAGCTTATATCCATTTAATTCCCCACTTCATTTTTGTGTCCCTAGAGCTATTAGGTTAGTCACTTAGCTAGATTAAACCCCTACCTCCCCAAAGGTGAGAAATTCGTAGATTAGAAGTTATGATCAAAGTCCCTTTTAAATCTCTATCTAACTCTCAAAAACAATTAAGACTCAAGACCTCACATGTAACCTCAACTCTCCCGAATGGGATACTAAATTTTTATTAATATAATAATAGATAAAAAAATTAAAAAACCTTCAAATTTATTAAAAAATATTAAAATTTTATATTTAGTCAATATAACTAATTTTCATCATTATTTATTATATTGATAGCTTATTAATTTCATCGGTAGCAACCTTGATTAGCTGGCCTAGCTAGCCTGAAACCAGAACTTTTAGAGTTAGGGTCCAATTTTTATAACCAGAAAAGATCCCATCCCGATTACCGCACCGATTGACTCCAATCTGAGTAGGGTTGACACGAAACCCAATGGACCCAATTGACATCTCTAGGCATAGCCACCGCTCTAGTGGGGGTTTGGCCGGTGTCATCCTCCTAGATTAGACAAGAGTAGTTTTGTGGGTTTTTTTTTTTCTTCTGATAAAGCGTTAGTCCACTAGAGAGGCTAATATTTATTGCAAAAAAATTTATTGATGGTTTAAAAAGTATCGTTGATGGTATGCCAAATCAAAATAAGGATGCAAAATGAAAGTGCAGGTAAATTATTTTTTGTTGGCGCATGTTAAAAAGCGTCTAATAAATTATTTTTTTACGCTTTTTAAAAGGAGGCTCTGCAAACTAGAATTGGGTAAAAAATCACTCTTCATCCCCTACTCGTAAGTTTTTGTTTCCATGAATTTACACCATTGTAGAAACAATAATTGAAACACCACCACGAAAAAGGATTATAATTATGTCAACTATGTCTTGCTAAAATTGGATAAACCAACTGTTTGTCTTATGTAAAAATGAGAGTATAAAAATTGGATAAACTAGCTGTTACTCTTCTACAAGAGTGATTTACTATAACCAACAATTCATCCAACTCCATTTTATAATTAACAATTGGATAAACTAGCTGTTTATGATATAGTAAAAAAAATGAATGATTTTATCATTGTAAACAAGTAGTAATGTATGATTCATTACCAAGGGCTGTAAAAGAAATAATAAGTGAGATAATTTTTTTAGTTTAAACAATCCAAAATTGTTGTAAATATTTTTAAAATATTACTGATGTAAATAATTAGACTTTTTAAAAATAGAATTTAGTTTCTAAAACATTCTGAATAGGTCTAAGTCACTGTAGACCGTAGATGTAAACGGGAATGGTTATCGATTTTGTGAAAAAAAAAATTAGTACTAACAAATAAAAGAGTCGCCTTATTTTTTATAAGCTCGATCATCGAGCAAACACATATTTAATTGGACGATTTCAACGAATAGTTATAATTGCTTAAGTGAGACTAGTAATAACAAAAGCTTTATTAAGCGTAGTTGTAGTTGACACGAATTATTAATTTTGTTCACTCCGAAGCTGTCGTCAGTTAATTTTTATATACACCGAATACTTTGTATGTAATTGGCTGAAGCCTGAAATCGGCAAGGTTGCATATATAACTCCATGTTTCTTACGTAAACTTCCAATGAAAAATTTGAAAATGACATTTTTAGGGCAAATTGTCATAAAAAATAACTGAATTTGGTGAAATTTTGATATATTTATAATATTAAGACAATAATTATATCAAAATTTTGATGTTTTCAGAATTACTTAATAATTTAGTTAATATTATGCAGAAAAATTGTTTGACGATGTCATTTAATACACTTAGTTAGTTAATTATGTATTTAATTATTAGTATACATGTATCATTTTTACAAAGTAGCAAAATGGGTAAGAAATTGACTAAAATTTCATGATATTTTTTAGCAATTTATTTCTATATTCTTAGGAGAAGGGGAACGGTGTATTCAGATCTCTCCACCTATTTATATATTCATCATTAAAAATTACTCCCTCTATTCCCTTATAGTTGGATCATTTTTTCATTTCGGAAAGTTCCCTCATAGTTGAGTCATTTTCATATATAATAACTTTTTTGCTCTCTCTTATTTACTCTCTCTTACTTTATTTTTTACTTTATGCTCTCTACTTTATTCATTTTTTACTTTATTCTCTCTCTTATTTTTAATCTATTTATTTAACACACTCAACATTCATTTCTTAAACTCCGTGCCGAAAAGTTTCGCCTCAACTATAAGGGAACGAAGGGAATAAATGACATTGATAGGATCCTATATTGTAGGATCTCCAATAGTTATCTTTTAATTCACCAATTCTTTCCATATATTGTTATTTTGTTCAATAAGTTAGCGTATTAGTATACTAGTATTATAAATAAGATAGATTGTTATCATTTTATCATTTTATCAATTAATGAAATATTTTCTCCACTAAAGATAACGTGTGTTTTCCAATCCTAATTTTGGCTCTCTGTCTGACAGAAGAACCGGCACACAGAGACACTCGAAATTCCCTCCGCTGATCCTAATTAGACACCGGAGTATTCTATCAGCTGCCGAGTTATCTACCCGACGGGAGAGACTCCCGCGCGCAGAAAGTCCGCCATCGCCCGCCGAGCCTGTTGGCCGCCGGAAATTTATTTCCACCGTCGAGAAACTCGCCGCCGGTGCTTGTTCAAGGAAACACCCTTAACAGACACGAATAACACTATTAAGTTGTTAATTTTCCGAGTATTGAGCTCGTGAGTTCCTTCGAGTTTCGACGAATAATCATGGAAATGCTGTCGACTTATTCTTATGTCAACGATGAAAAAGTAAAAGTTACAGACAAATGGGGATTCGGGAATCAGAAACATAGTAATTTTTTAAGAAATTATAGTATGTCCTACTTTTGAATTGATCATATCTAATGGTCAATAATAAATAATAGAAGTGACAATATATTCTATACGTTAATTCCTTCGAAGACCCATTGATAATAAATATAAAATACAAATTTTAATTTAGAAGTTAAAATAATAGTATGTGAAAAATATTAATGACACTAAATTGACACAATCAACTTTAGGAGTGTAATAACTATCAATAGGCAGACTTTAGACCCAACCCCACCTTACATGTAATTTTAAAATGTAGCACTTGTCCTTTAAAATAGTCCATCTTCTTAAAACCTTTTAGATTGATTATTATTGCCAGTTCCACAACAGATAATATTGTGCTCGTCTCATTTAAGACTTAAGAGAGTACACATGCATTTGTGAAAAGGAAAAAAAATATTGAAAAGCTAAAATTAAATATTGACTTAGTAGGATTCAATGCATGTATATTACTAATTGTTAGGGTGATTATAGTTATAAATTTGACCAGGTGTTGCATAATATTCAATTGTATCAATTTGTTTATTCAAACTATGAATTTTTCCAGAATAATGATTGTGGTACCTCATAGGTCAATGGATAAGATTTCTTTAAAATACCCCAATCTTTATCATTTTTTCTTGTGATAGTTGAACACAAGTCATTCGATTGTCTATATGTTGCAATTGTCTAATTGATAACAATTTAGACAAAATTTAAATTGACACTGTATGCTACGGGGCAGTGATAAAATGTAAACTTTTATATTATATAAACTCAAAACCCTTCAACACAGCTTCAATACAGTTTCGATGCAATATCAACATAGTGTAAAATTTTAAGATTTTAATGTCAACACTATATCAACACAATATTAACACAACATCAATCATTGACTACTGTTGAAATTCTGTTGACATTTTCATGTCAATACTTTTTACTGTTGACATCTTTCAATAGATCAGATCATAGTTTTAAGTTTGTACAATATTTAGAGTTTTCATTTAATCACATTCCACATATGTAGATTATACGGAGTAATATGTTTTATAAAACTATATGTTTAAATATTATTTTATCACTCGTCCCACCCAGAAGATCAATTTCTAGATCCGTCGTTATGAGGAATTATTGTTTTTCGGTTATTGGTCTTTGTAAATATACTCTGTATAATGGTTCGATACAAATATCACAAAATATGTTGATTACGCAAGTTAATTTCAATTGATAATAAAATAATATTAGCAGAAAATATTAATACTTCGTTGACCTCGTATTAATATTATGTTGACATTTTTGTTACCTTATAGAAAGTTATATTGACATTTTAAATATAAATATATAAATGTCAATATAAAGATATAATTATTAACATTTTTAATATACTAAATTAATTAGTTTGCAAATTAGCATAATATTTAGAGTTAAAATTTGATTAGATCCCTATTATATTAAATTAACTAACACTAGTTATATTCGCATTCTATCAAGTGGGCTAATATTGTAAGTCGAATCAGAAAATGCTGATATACCCTATTAAATAATGTTCTTCATCACACATCGTTTGAGAGAGACATGGATGGAATGAGAGAGATCTCAAGATCCTACTACGTGAGGGCAAGCGAGGCTGACAAGATATCGATAGATCGATCCTTCGCAAAACTCGACATCGACGGCAGTGGCAAGATAAATCTGGTGGAATTCAAGAAATCGGTGAGCTCGTGGCTGAGCGCTGACGCTGTGTTCGAGAAACTCGACGAGAACGGCGACGGAAGCCTCGATTTCGAGGAGTTTCTGTGCCTTCACTACATGGAGAAGAAGGTTGACATAGGCAAATGCAGCGGTTGCTTGGACCTGCTGGTGGGGCCCTACTTCTCTTGCTTGCTCTGCTTGAGAAGAGGCGCCGATACTTACGACCTCTGCTGCACTTGCTACCGCCGCCGGCGCGGTTCGTCGCATGAGCACTCCTCTCAGTACATGGTGGATCATCACTCTCTGCTCATGCTCTTCAGGCATCACATCGCTGACGACGAAAAAGCTCGGAACAAGGTAATCTCAGTAATAATCACCAACTAAGCCCACTTTTCATTTTTCCTCGTAACCTTAGGAAATACTCCTTCTGTCCTCAAACAAGAGACTCACTTTGACTTGTCACGAAATTATTTTTTGAATATTTAAAAATTTAAGCGAAGAGAAAATAAAGTATTTCATGAGAGATAAAAATGGTAAAGGAGTGAGACCATCTCCAATCATACACCAAAATTTATTTTTGATATAGACAATTTATTCAATCTTACACCAAACTAAAATCCATTTTTTAGTTTTTCAATGGAATAACAACAAATTTGGTGTTACTGCAAAATTTTTATGAGATAAACACTAAAAAATGGTGTAAATTTTAAATATAGTGTAAATGGCAGGAGCAAAACAACTCTTTGGTGTGATATATAATCAAAAACGGGTTTAAGTTTAACGTAAATGGTAGGAGATGACCTTCGAAAAAAAATAAAGTAGATGAGAAAATAAAGTAAGACAAATGATACTATGTACATTAATTTTTGCTAAAAAGATATTCCCTCCGTCAGTGAATAAGAGTCCCGTTTTTCCATTTTAGTCCGTCTGTGAATAGGAGTCCCGGTTACTTTTACTATAAATGGGAATAGGGTCCCACCTTTCACTAACTCATTCCACTCACATTTCATTTAAAACTAATACTCCCTCTGCCATAGTAATAGAGTCATTTTCTCATTTTGATACTTTCTATAGTAATAGAGTCATTTCTCTTTTTAGTAAAACTCAACACATGTTGGGAAATAAACATAGGCAATCACGAATATGAAAGATGAATGAACACAAGAAATTGTTTACCCAGTTCGATACGATGTGTATCTACGTCTGCGAGTGATGCCAAGCCAGGAATTTCACTATATAATTTCAGGATGAATTTACAATGACGGAACACCTCTGTTTATAAGCAAAATAGAGAACCCTAATTCTAGTCAAACTAGGCACCATATCTCACAAGGAAATGCACTTCAAGGAAACAAATCCTAAATATGTTAGGAGATATTTTAGGCTCCATATTTAACAATCTCCCACTTGGAGACTAACAACTCCTAAACAACCATATCCTCGTGATCTCCTCCTTGCATCCGCTTAGCATCGCCTAACCTTCTCTTCAAGTTCCAAGGCCAATTGAAGCTATGCATAGCTTCAATTTCTCTAAGGTCACCACCTTAGTAAATATGTCTGTTGGATTCTCACTTTCAAGTATCTTCTCATGTTGCAAGATTTTCATTTTCACTAGGTATCGAATGTAATGATACTTCAACTCCACATGCTTTGTTCTAGAATGACACGCCGATAGTAAAATTAGGGAACAAATTTCATCAGCGAATTTTATATCAACCAAGTTCAGTTGCTAAGTAATCATGTTGAACTCGTTGAGATGTTTTTGCACCTGCTTTCCCTCTTGCATTATAAAATTAAACAATCGTCTAATCAAATGTACCTTGTTTGTCGTTGATGGTTTCTGATACATATCCTCCAAGATCTTCAACATCTCATTCGTTGACTTTGCTGCAGTCGTGTGATAAGCCACCTCCTTGGACAACGATAGTATAATCGCGCTCATCGCTTTTCTGACCAGCAGCTCCCACTCATCCTGTTCCATCTTTTCGGGTTTGATTTTTAAAGGTTTCCACATATCTTTACCGTACAAGTAATCCTCAATCTTCATCTTTCAAAATCCGAAATCAGATTCGTCGAACTTCTCTACACCAATCTTTCCATCGATCCCCATCGTGATTTCTGCCTCCTCTTAAACCTTAGGCTCTGATACCAGTTGTTGGGAAATAAACATAGCAATCACGAATATGAAAGAGGAATGAACACAAGAAATTGTTTACCCAGTTCGATACGATATGTATCTACGTCTGGGGGTGATGCCAAGCCAGGGATTTCACTATATAATTTCAAGATGAATTTACAATGAGGGAGCACCTCTATTTATAAGTAAAACAAATCCTAAATATGTTTGGAGATATTTTAGGTTCCATAATTAACATTTTCACACCTACTATACTCTCTCATACTTTATTCTCTCTTCATTTGTCTACCTTTTTCATTTTCCACTTTACTCTCCCTTTACTTAACTCACATAACTCAATTTTTCTAATCTCCGTGCCGAACCGAAAAGAAACGCCTTCATTACTATGGAACGGAGAGAGTATATACAAGTGAGACCCCTATTCCACTAACTTTTTTTGCTCACTTTTCTTAACCTTTCTTAAAATCTGTGCTGAAAAAAATGAGATTCTAATTGACGGACGGAGGAAGTTAATGACTTACTTTGAAGGGACATCCCAAAAAAAATATGACTCTGCTTATGCTGGATGGAAGCAGTATTAGTTTTATGTTTTCTTCACAGTTCACACAATGAGATTTAAACCATGATATTAGATCTGATGTTGTTGAAACATTAATCCATGCAGAAAGAAATGGAGGAACTGCGCAAAGTCACAAAAGCCTATTACCGAGCCGCATCTCCACAGGTGAAAGAATTAGCATATGAGTTCTTCCAATCAATGGACACAGATAGAGACGGACGAGTCGATCTATCCGAGTTCATAGCCTTCATGAGGCACGAAGGCTATCCCTTCATGCAAAACCGTTTTTTCTTCGAACAGCTCGACCTAGACAGTGATGGCACCCTCAACTTCTTCGAGGTCATGACGCTTTACTACATCATTAAGAGCGGCCGCCCCTTCTGCGACTGCTGCGCCAAATTCATCGCCGGTATATTCTTCTCCTGCGTCGAGTGCTTTAACAATCCTAATACCTCGTTCCATCTGTGTAGTGATTGCTACCAGATGGCGAAATGCAATCATAATCACGACGGCCGGTCTCAGTTCTTGGACAATTATGCGTTTTTGCAAGCTATGAGAGATCCGGGGTTTACACGTGCATCGGGTGCAAATTCAAATGAGGTAATGTGCGTTTTATATAGTGATAGAACTACTCTATCTGTCTGCATTAAAATGTCTCATTTTTCTTTTTTTTTTTCAATTCACCAATAAATGTCTCATTTCGCTCTTTTCTTGTCTGCAGGCACGTGATGAACCCACAGATGCCATAGTTCCAGTACATCATGATAGCACTGCACATACTCAAAATGCAAATGATCCAGCACCATCAGATTCAAAATGGGTAATAAGTATGCTTGTTCGTATTAATTTGATTTTTTTTTAATGAGAAATTATACATATGGGAAAATATTTTATGTGAATGATGCATTATACATGTAAAGATAAAATGAAATTTCATATGATTAATACTTAGCTCTTTCTTGATGCATCCCAGAGTAAATTCAAAACGACACTTGAGGCCTTGGAAGTAGCAGTCAGCGTTGGGAACCTTTCCAGCACCTTCTGCACAATCATGTGACTATATGTAATATTTTGTGCAATTTAGAGTCGGATAATTTTGATTGTATTCAGTGACAGATTTAAGATGGGAGTTTAACTTTCCCTTATTATTGGGGCGTAAAATACTATGTCTGCCCCTCCACTTGTCTAAATATATATATTGTTATTCAATACATGTCATAAAAATTTGGAGGAATTGATATTGCTAGAGATTGATTTGGCTTATGAGGAGCAGATTATGGAGTAGAGTGAACTCTTTCGCATTAAGAGGCGTAATTGAGACTTTATTGGCTAATTGAAAATGTGAACTTTTGATTGCAGATTATTTGAAGAAGAAAAAGAAAACGCTGATCTTTGGAGGCTGGGGATTATTTCGGCTCATACAAGAAATAAATTCTATTGGCCCGTTTTTATATCTTGTTTGAATTGCTATGGCCCAAAATGTTTACATTGAGCATTTGGACTTTGACTTTATTTACTTGGGTAGGCCCAAGTTTAATTTGTTTAGTTATATCCTCGTTCTCTTTCTAAAGTCCAACGATAGACTTGAGAAGATGCTTTCGTAGTTTCTTTCACAACTTGCTTTCGTTCCCACATTATCTTTGTACTTTCGTGTTATCCAAAGCATTAAACAAAAATCAAAACTCCTCTTCATTGATCATCAACATCCGTAGCTCCTTAAATTGTACTCCCTCCGTCCCGGCTAAGATGACACATTGCTTAGCCGGCACGGAGTTTTAGGAGTTATTGGTTAAAGTGTTTAATTGGAGAGAGAGAAGGTGGGTGTAAGTATTAAAGTAGAGAGATAAAGAAAGATGAATATTTTAATAAGAGTGAGAAAAAGTGGTTGAGTGTATTAATTGGAGAGAGAAAGTTACCAAAAAAGGAAATGTGTCATCTTAGTTGGGACAAACTAAAAAGGAAAACGTGTCATCTTAAGCGGGACGGAGGGAGTAGTACTAATGAAAAAAAAATTCTGCTCTTAAAAATCAATATCATTTCGAGCTCAATTAAAAAGTAGAAAAAGTCAGAATGTTATGATCCATTATTATAACTTTTCGTTTCACTTTTCATTTATAAAGTTAAATAACTTTTTTAAAATATACTGAATTTAAATAACTCTTTAAATGACATTAGAGGAACGATAGTTTTTTTTAATCAATGTTAAAATAGTATGTCATGTGATGTGACAGATGCTACTAATCCAATCCCACCAAAATTTTATTTTCTTGGTTTTATGTTTCACAGTTTATCAAAATATACTCTTTTTTTTAAGTTTTGAATACATAAATGAAGAGGAAGAAATATTTTAAAAGTAAAGCCAACAGTTTATCAATAAGTCAAAAACATAAAATAGAATCCAGAAATATGAAAATAATAATAATAATTCAATACCTAAACACCCAAAAATCTCAACGTAGAATTTAATTAGATCATAAAAAATCTAAATGGAAACCAAATGGAGTATTTCTTAACTGAAGTTGGATTCTTTTATATCAAGGTTTCCTGATTGAAGTTAGATTCTTTTTACATCTATACAAATAAAGCCTTGATTAAACCATTGTCTCGCACAAAATCTCCCAAAAAAAAACATTGGTTTGTTGAAATCAATGAGCATGGATTCTCAGTACTGTTGTCACACCAGATTCAGAATAAGCAGCACACCCCACACCACTATTTCCCTCATCTCGAATTCAAATTCAACTTTTCCCTCCACAAAGAATACGTCAACTATCTCATACATCCAAATTCCGACCCCGCAATCTTCCCCTCACCCTGCGCCACCGCCCGCTCCATCGTTAGAATTCATTCATTTAGGTAAATTAGTACAAGTTATAATACAACTGTGTGCATCAAAATAATACTCCCTCCGGTCCACCCTGGAAGGGATCACAATATATAAATAGAACTAAGTAATTTATTATCTAGAAAACAAAATGTACATGTACAGCACCATGCCTATTCCATGCCTGCATCCTCAAACTAGAAATTTACCAACTACTGTCTCTGTCTTCCAATAATTGTCTGCTTTGATTACGACACGAGTTTTAAGAAATATAAAAAAAAGGTTGAAAAAGTTAGTGGAATATATGTCTCATTTTTATTTAGAGTACTAAAATGTGACTGAAATTAGTTAGTGAAATGTAAGACCTGTTACTATTTATGGTAAAAAGTGAAAGTGGACAATTAACGAGGGACGGAAGGAGTATAAGGGAAAAAGGACAGCATTATTCAATAATTAACATTGTGCATTAGTAAATCTTGTGTATTTAAATTAAATTTTCCCAAGACTATATCATTTTCCAAACGAAAATACCAAAATATATTTGTTAATTATGTTGCATAAATCATTTTTAAAGCGGTATCATTGGGTTATAACCCAAAAATTTAATCATTGCAGCAAATTAAAGCAGCCATTTTAGAGTGAAAAACTGTAACCCTACCTTTTCTCAGGTTAGAGAATTTATGATGTTATAGAAGATAAGACTTGGAGGCTAAACAAGTTACTCCATCCATCCCTTATATTTTGTCACACTTTAACTAGATACGAATGTAAAAGAAAGTTAGTTGAAAAAGTTAGTATAGAGTGGATCCTACTTTTATATATTAGTAGACTTTGATTAGTAATTTTATATTGATTTTTATACTCTTAGTTCTCAGTTCGTTGAATTCTTTATTTAACAGTTCAGTCATTCTTCATATGTTTCTGCATAACACACTTTCTTTTTTAGTTGGTCTCATAAAAGATGTCGCATTTCATTTTTTAGAAAATGCTCATTCACAATAATATAAATAAAATATTTTCTCGATCTACCCAATACACAAAACAACATCTTCGCATATCATTATACAAGTGCACCATCCATTATGAAAATGAGGGAATACGTAATAAAAAAGTACATATCCTTTGAAAGTGAAATACCAAATGTTATAGGATTTGAAATGAGGTATGTCACACACAACAGCAACATACGCCAATATTCCAGTCAAAATTCTCCCGACTATGCAAATTACAAATTCGCACTAATAAAGAAAAGCAGATTTTTCGTTTAAGAAAAATGCTTGTAACTTTGTATTCATTTCCCTCTTTGATCACATTGTCACAATCACAAAATAGTGCAGACGGTGCTGGCAATGCCCCCAATGCTGAGTCCTGCTTCAAGAGCTGAAAGTGCATACTTCCAATTGTTCTGAGATGTATCAATTGAAAGAGATCTGTATTAATAATACTATAAAAATTCATTTTATTGATATACATGTAACACCTTACACAAAATAATTTTCCATACCTATAATTTCTCGATCCAAAAAATCATATTAAAACGAAATATTGAACTTACCCAGTTTGAATTTGGTGGTGCTGGAACAATTGCATTTTGGTGATATATGTATGAATTGTATTGGTTCATGTGCGAATTATACACGTGGACATGTTGCAATGGAGGTATGCCATGTGTTGGTCTAATCCATGCCTGCAGCCACAAACAAGATGTTTACCAACTACTAGAAATATAAGTTCACTGTCTATGAGAAAGGGACAAAAAAGAAAGGGAAAGGGAAAGGGAAAGGGAAAGGAAAGGAAAGGAAAGGATAATTTATTACTCCCTCCATTTCATAGTAGTAGAGATATTTTTTTTCTGATACAGAGATTAAAGAAAAAGTGTGTAAAGTATTAAATAAAAGATGATAAAGTAGGAGAGAGAAAAAAATAGAAAGAATAAAATAAGAGAGAGAAAAGTAAGAGTGAGAAAATGTATACTAAAAAGGAAAAATTATTCTATTACTATGGAACATCCAAAATGAAAAGTGACTCTACTAATGTGGAACGGAAAATGTACTATACAATCCAATTGAATATTACATGTTGTGTAATTTACATGTGTAATTTTCCCAATCAAATGTGTGTGCCGGCCTGTTATTATGTGAACATGATAACAACATTACACAATAAGATTGAAAATATGATGTGGTAAAAATCCATTGGTTCAGACACACACGGGATAACAACAAGATTTAATTCATGCTGACACGACAAGATATAATAAAAAATTTATGTCACATACTCCTACGGAGCCCAAATTCTAAAAGTTTAAAATTAAAACTCAAATAAACCACAGTTGAGTAAACTAAGAACTGGAATAATTAAGTAATTGAAATATTAATATTAATGATAATAGTCACGCGAATTTGACACGACCACGACATGAATCGACACGTAATATTGTGTATGCGTAGTGTCGACAAGATAAGAGAAGGGATCTTAAACGGTTTACACTAAACTACATGTTCATGTCGTATTTTTATGTCATGTTCCACATTAACCGTTACAAATATTTAGAGTGACATCTAAATTATTGGTAATATTTATAAGGGGCCGTGATAAAATACAAACTTATATATTGTACAAACTCAAAACTCCTCAACAAAATTATAACACTGTTTCAATATAATATCAACACAGTGTAAAATTTTAAGATTTTAATGTCAGCACAGTATCAATACAATATCAACACAACATCAATCTTTGACTACCGTTGAAATTCTGTTGACATTTTCCTATTCATGTTTATTTGTGATCTGTTGACATTTTTCAATGGTTCAGATCATAGTTTTGAGTGAATTTGTACAATATTTAGAATTTTCATTTGATCACATTCTTATTTAGAAGGTACACATTTTTTTAGATGAATCACTCCAATTATGCATTTTTAAAAATGAAAATACTAGTCTTTCTTTTTTTGTTTGGGGAAACACTACTCTTTTGTTTTATTTGGCTCTATTTTTCTCTTTTTACTATATATAATATACTTAATACTATATTTTCTTTTTTTGTTAGGAAAAAAGTTTCATTTTAAACAGGATACGGGAATATAACATCACTATGTAATGTGGAGTAATTAAATAAAACCAACATTACCTCATGAAATGGAACCCCGGACGCATGTGCAAGCGTCGGATCTCTTTTAGCTTGCAACAACGTATAATTGTCCAAAAATTGAGTCCGCCCGCCGTGGTTATGGTCGCACCGGCCCGTCCGGTAGCAAGCCCGGCACAGATAGTACGAGTTTCTGGGATTCTTAAAGCACTCGACGCAGGAGAAGAAAACCCCGGGGATGAATTTGGTACAGCAGTTGCAGAAGGGGCGGCCGCTCTTAATGATGTAGTACAACGTCATGACCTCAAAGAAGTCGAGGGAGCCGTTGCGATCAACGTCGAGCATGTTGAAGAAACAAGAGTTATCCATGTAGGGATAGCCTTCGTGGCTCATGAAGGCTAGGAACTCGGACAGGTTGACTCGGCCGTCTCTGTCTGAGTCCATGGATCGGAAGAACTCGGAAGCTAATGCTTGGACTTGTGGAGAGCCGGCGCGGTAATGGGCTCTTGCGATGTCACGCAGTACCTCCATTTCTCCATCAACTTCAATACCATGGGACAATGGAGTAACTTTGGAATGAATGAGCTTTTCCACGTTGTCATTGCCTTCACCACTCAACTTGGCTGCCAGCACTGCCGCACCATGAGCCACAACTTCATCTGGATTAATGGTGTTGCGCACCTCTTTACCATCAAAAAACTCCTTCAACATCTCCTGCAGCTTCGGAATTCTACTCGACCCCCCCCACCAGCAACACCTCATCAACACTGCTCTTCTCCATCTTTGCATCACTCACGCATTTCTCAACCTGCTTCATACACTTGTTGTATAAATCCATGTTGAGGCCATCAAATGTAACACGATTAATAGTCGAAAACATATCAATCCCATCTATCAATGATTCAATCTCAATTGGAGTTTCAAAAGCAGAGGAAAGACCCCGCTTGGCCCTTTCACAAGCATTCCTCAATCTCCTCATAGCTTTTGCATTCCCACTAATATCCTTACCGGTCCTTCTTTCAAACTCTTTGCTGAAGTAATTCACCATCCTGTTTTCCATGTCCTGGCCTCCGAGATGAATATCGCCGGCGATAGCCTTAACTACAATGGCATTTGCCTCAATCGTGGCCACAGACACATCAAACGTGTCACCACCAAGGTCGAAAATCAGCACATTCTTTGGCACAGATCTGGTGACCCCATTATCAAGACAGTACGCAATGGCTGCAGCAGTAGGCTCATTGATGATCCTCAAATTATTAAGGCCGGCAATGGCTCCAGCGGCCATTGTGGCCTGTCGTTGAGAATCGTTAAAATAAGCTGGCACCGTTACAACAGCGTTCTTCACAGTTGATCCAAGATATGCCTCAGCGATATCCTTCATTTTAATGAGCACCATTGAGGAGATCTCCTCAGGAGAAAACTGTTTCTCTTCTCCTTTGTAGGTTACCGCGATCATAGGCTTGTCATCAGTGCCAGGAACGACCTTAAATGGCCAATAATTCATGTAACTCTGAACCGTAGGGTCACTGAATTTGCAACCGATCAACCTCTTTGCATCTGTGTGAGAAATAATTGAATTACATAGAGATGAGAAAACAACAATGTTTACACTGCAGAAAACGAAACATGAAACCAAGGAAGTAAAATTGTGGTTGGATAGGATTAGTAGCATCTGCTTCAAACACATCACAGTTATTCAACCGTCGCTTGCTAATTTAACATTGATAAAAAGTTATGGTTCCTGTTACATATATACCACTATATAATAAACTCAATATTGAACTTGAAATGAGTTATTCATTCCCTTAAAAGTGAGATTTTAACACGCTCTTACACATAAGGGCCAGAATGAACATGGAACTTCCACACATGGGGTAGAAAAAATTAGAGATCCTTTATCGATATGGGTCGGAATGAACATCAAACGATAGAGGTGAGTAATTAAATTTAATTAGAGATGAAATTGATACCTTAATCAATAATACTTGAGCTTAATAGGAGTTGTTAACTTAATTCTAGAATGAGACTTCAGTGAGTTGCAATTTATAAATTGGGGAAATTGATTGAACATAGAATAGAGGTTATGGAACCCGTAATGTTTTTCTTCTACCGTTCTTGGTTTTCATATTTTGTTTGCTTAAGCTATGATTTAGTAGAGTTTAGAAAATGGATTCTAAAGGGTGCACTATTTTCTTTTTAATTCGTCCCCGAAAAGTATGATCATTCTAATTTTGAAAATTATCTTCTCTCTATTGAGGTGAGACTCATTTTCCACAAGTAATACTTAAAATTTTATTTATCTATCTCTCTTACTTTACATATTATGCAATAAAATCCGTACCGAAGACAAAGTTCATATTCTTTAGGAATGGAGGAAGTATTAATAATTATCTAGATAGTGAATATAATTGAGTTGTGGTAATTAGGTTTAATTCATTGGGCAGTATATTTGCGGTTAAATCTAATCTAAATATCATATTAGAAATGAGTAACTTATCCTTTTAAAAGGTCTAAAAGGTTTTATAAGGGAAGGGTACACTATCATTACCAGAGTCGAACCTACCAAGAGGCATGGGGAACCCTTAGAACCCCACCCATTTTAGATTAGTCTATGTATATACTCCCTCCGTCCTACATATGGAGTCACTTATTGTTATGGCTCGGATTTTAAGAAAGAGTTGAAGTGTGTAATAAATGAAGTGAGATGGTGGAGTGTGTAATAAATGAAATGAGATGGTAGAGTGTGTAATAAATGAAGTGAGATGATAGAGTTGGTTGAAGGTGGGTCCCTTTTGACTTTAGATTTTTGTTTTGGTTTATTTTAATGTAGATAATGGTATTTTGATGAAGAATGGGGTAAAATTGTATGACCAAATATGGAAAATTCTAAAAGTGAATCTTAAACTGGAACAGACTTTTATGACAAAAAGTGACTCTTAATCTGGGACGGAGGGAGTATATTTCATTCAACATTTACTACTCCCTTCGTCGCTGAAAATTTGTCACCTATTTCATTTTTCGTCCGTCTCTAAAAATTTGTCACCTTTCACTTTTACCAATTTTGGTAGTGGACCACATATTCCACTGACTCATTCTCACTCATATTTTATTATAAAACTAATATATAAAAGTAGGACCCACATACCATTAACTTTTTCAACCCACTTTCTATTACATTTCTTAAAACCCGTGCCGGATTAAATGATGATAAATTATGGGGGACGGATGGAGTATATCCTACTGTAGCCCAGTTGGTCCAGCTGTTGGCCTAGTATCACTGATGTCACAGGTTTGACTCCAGCTGGTAGCAAATACTTCTTGATTTTTTGTTCTTATAATTAACTTATTAATCTTTTTTCACATTAATAATTTCATATAACTTTGTTTATTTTTCATTTAGTAAATTATTGTTATTGTTAATAGAGATGTCAAATGGGTTGGACCAACCAGTCTAGCATGGGCCCGCCTATATTGAGGTACAGCCCGGCCTATGTCTGAGACGGGCTGGGCTGGGCCGGTCCTTTTCTAATTTTGCTAAGTCCGGCCCGGCCCAGGCCCACTTGCCACATGGGCCTGGCCTATGCTTTGTTTGAATATTTTTTAAAAGTATTTTAAAGATATCCTAAATGTATTATTTGCAAAAATAAAATATATAACTTCTATTTTTATATCACATTAACTAAATCTTAATCTAATGATGTGTTTAAGTTCATTAATTGACTTTGTGTCAATAATATTTTTCTCATGTTCTTTATTCTATTTAAAAGTAAGTGTATAACTAAAGTATAACCAATATAGTTAGTTTTGTTTTGTTAGTGATGATGATATATGGGTTGATGTATTTTTAAAACCACAAGTATATGAACTAACTAACACATTTAAAGAATTCTATAATTATCATCGTATATTAAGGTTTGAATACTTAATATTTTTAAAATTAAACTTCAAAATCATCATTTTTACATATTTGATAAACAAATTATAAAAAAATCAGATAGTAATCAAGATTGAATGTTTCATTCATGATTTATTTGGAAACTTATGTTGATATTCAACTATTATTGTTCAAGTTCATTCGGAGACATCCAAAATATTGGAATGATATAGACAAAATTAACATGTCTCGTGCACAAGATGACATGCATAAATAGAGAAATATATTATTATTAGTGATAAATCACCTAATTATATTAAAAAAACACTAATTTTAGAAGGTGGGCCTCTGATGGGCCTGGGCCCAGGCCTAGCCTGGCCTGGGCTTCGGGTGGTCCTGGGCCTGGGTTTACAAAATGCCCCAATTGGAACCCATCTCAACTGATGAGCCCAGCCCAGGCCCGTTTCGTTTCACTGGTGGGCCGGGCCGGGCCGAGCTGGGCCGGCCCAGCTCGGCCCAGTTGACAACTCTAATTGTAACGTCACAAAATAATACTCCATCTGTTCCATAGTAATAGAGTCATTTTGCCATTTTGGTACATTTCATTGTAATAGAGTCACTTCCATTTTTAGTAAAAGTCAACACATTTTTCCACACCTACTTTACTCTCTTACTTTTTTCTCTCTTCATCTCTCTATCTTTTTCATTTCTCTTTTCATTCTACCCTTTACTTTAACTCACCTAACACAATTTTTCTTAATCCCCGTGTCGAAAAGAAACGACTTCATTTCTATGGAACGGAGGTAGTAGTAATTTTTACTGTAATCTAAAAATAAAAATAATTATTTAGTTTCATTATATGCATATATATCATATTAGTAAATTTTATTATATTAGTAAATTTTATTTAGTGACATTGTAATCATATGTACTTTAATTTACATTACTCACTTTAAATTATTTATCTTACATTATGTATATTGTTCATGTCGTGATTATTTCTGGGGTTATTGATATTAAAATTACACAATAATTGTTAGCATAAGTTTTCACCCCAGTATCAAAATTGGAAAAAATTTGGAGAGATTTTAAGAAAAGTTTGTAATTACTAGTACTTCTCTTTACTACATTTAAAGAAAGGTTTACCTAGCCTAATAAGTACTCCCTCCGTCCTAGATAATTCGTCTCAGTTTTTCATTTCGGTCCGTCCCACATAATTTGTCCCACTTCACTTTTACCATTTTTGGTAGTGGACCCCATATTCCACTAACTCATTCCTACTCACATTTTATTATAAAACTAATATATAAAAGTAGGACCCACGTTCCACTAACTTTTTCAACCCACTTTTCATTACAATTCTTAAAACTCGTGCCCGGTCAAAGTGACCCGAATTATCCGGGACGGAGGGAGTATATCAATATGAGGCAAAGACCAAAAACAAAATGGTGGAAAATAGGAGAGAAAACTGACCGAAAACAGTGTTTAAAGGATTATAGGCGAATTGAGTCTTGGCGGCGTCACCAATGAGACGATAGGAGTCAGTGAAAGCGACGTAAGACGGTGTGGTGCGGTTGCCCTGTTCATTTGGTATAATCTCAACGCGGTCGTCCTTCAACGCTGCTACACACGAATATGACGTTCCCAAATCGATCCCAATAGACCGCCCTTCCCTCTTTCCCGCCATTAATGATTCTGAATTAGCGACGCGGTAAAAAAGAAAACGGATATGTCAAAACGACTTCTTCAAATGGCTGTCGTGAAAATTTCAATACCGAGAGCTGCCCGGTGAGAAAGGCATCCTAGGAAGCGTTGTGGATGTTCCAACAAGTGTGTTTTGGAAAATTGGATAAATGAATTGAGAATAGCTCTATAAATTAGAGCAGAAATAGAAGGAACCTGTCGCTTCCACCCACCTGCTGCATACCATTATCCGGTTTAAAAAGTACAACTAGTAATTTTTTTTAATGAAAAATAATGTTGGTCAATAAATTTTTTAGTAATTCTCTATCTCATATATTTTCATATAGAATGTAAATGCAAATATACGGAAATGACCGATCAAAGAGAAAGGGAGTCGATTTTAACCGTCGACTAATTAAACAAGTTATGTTGTGTTTCAGCATTCAACTATTTTCAGTTATCTTTCACTTATTAAGGTAGTAATTTTATTTCTCTATCTAAATAATATTAGAGCTGGACTTAAATCTAGAGGCGAATTAACAAAAATAAGATATTTCCATAAAATAAATATTAGTATTAGAGCATATAGGACAATAATCAATAATTAACCAAAAACACGGACGATCATTATTAATCAGTTTTTGGTCATTTATAAAATTTTAATTAAGGTTATTTTTAGATCATTTTAGGTTATATTTACTAAAAATGACCTACAAATAAACTTATAATGACCTAAACATGCTTTCCGTACATTTTAGTTCTGCATTTTGTATTTAAGGTCTAGTTTTGCATAGATCCAAATCCATGTATAACATTTTTATAAAAAAACTACTACCTCCTCCCATAATAAGAATCACATTATGCTATTTTAGTCCGTCCCACAATAACAGTCACATTTTACTTTTACCATAAATAGTAAGTAGGTTTCACATTCCACTAACTCACTTCACTTACATTTTATTATAAAACTAATATAAATAAATAAACTTAATATTACATTAACTTTTCTAATTTACTATTTTTTATATTTCTTAAAACTCGTACCTACGCCATACCCAACTCCTATTGTGGTATAGTAACGTAACACTAAATTGCATTTTGCGATTTCAAGCTTCAACTATTTAATTAGTCACTTGCAAAGTCTTTAATTAGTCACTTGAAAAGTCTTCTGGAAAGAATAATTAATTGGTGATAGCTTCGGAATTGACATGTAAATTAATAAAATCAGTTAGTGATGTCAAATAGACTTCAAAAAAGAAAAAACAAGTAAGTCACCGGGCACTTATATATAATTATATAAGGACGCAAACTGAAAGCCTAGTTGAATTATTTTTCTTGGCGCCTGTTATATACGTCTAATAAATTGTTTTTTTGACGCTTTTAAAAGGCGGCCCTGATAGCTAGAATTGGGTGAAAAATTACACTTCATCCCCTAATAAGCTTTTGTTTGCATGAATTTACACGACTTTAGTAGAAATAATAATTGAAACACCACCTCAAAAAAGTATAATTATGTCAACTATATCTTGCTAAAATTGGATAAACTAGCTGTTTCTCTTCTGTAAGAGTGATATATAACCAAATTTCATCCAACTCCATGTATAATCAACAATTGGGCTGTTTATGATATATCATTACATGAAAAAAAATTAATGATTTTATAACTGTAAACTAGTATTGTTTTAATTCATTATCAAGGCCAGTAAAATAAATAATAAGTGAGAGAAATTTTTTAGTTTAAACAATTCAAAATTGTTGTAAATATTTTTAAAATATTACTAGTGTAAATAATTTGACTTTTTAAAAATAGAAATTAGTTTCTAAGACATTCTGAATAGATCTAAGTCACTATAGACCGTAGATATAAACAGGGAACGGTTATCGATTTTGTGAGGAAAAAATTATTAGCAAAAAGGGTCACCTTATTTTTTATAAGCTCGATCGAGCAAACACATATTTAGACGATTTCAACGAATAGTTATAATTGGTTGACATAAATTATTAACTTTGTTAACTCCGAAGTTGTCGTCAGTTAATTATTATATACACCGAAGACTTTGTATGTAATTGACTTTGTATGTAATTATTTATAATTTTAGAAAATATTATATCAGAATTTTGATATATTTTTTTAATTATTTAATAATTGTACTCACTCCATCCAAAAAAATAGAATATATTTGCCATATTTGGTTGTCCATGAAAAATAGAGAACAAAAAAATGAAAGTTTTCAACATTTTTTCTCTTACTTTTTTTCATTCTCTCTTACTAATAATATGAATTCCACCTTCCACTAACACTACTTATCTCTTTCTTTTTTCCTTCTCTCTTACTTTACCAATTCCACATTAAAACACATGTCATTCACAATGTATCATATTTTTCATAGACAAAGGGAGTACTAGAAATATGTATGATCGCGCAAATGAAAAATATTATGAGAGACAAATTGTTTAATTACTAAAACAATGTCATTTAATACACTTAGTCAATTATGTAGTACTTAATTATTATACATGTACCATTTTTAACCATTTTTAAAAATTTGCAAAATGGATAAGAAATTGACTAAAATTTCATGACACGAATTACAGTGTTAAGTTGTTGGTTTTCCGAGTATTGAGCACGTGAGTTCCTTTCGAGTTTCGACGAATAATCATGAAAATGCTGTCGACTTATTCTTAGGTCATGACGGAAAAAGTAAAATTACAGACAAATGAGATTCGGGAATCAGAAACATATATTTTTTAAGAAATTATAGTATATCCTACTTTTGAATTGATCAACTGTAATGGTCAATAATAAATAATAGAAGTGACAATATATTCTATACGTTAATTCATTCAAAAACCCACTATAATAAATTTAGAATACAAATTGAAATTTTAGAAGTTAAAATAATAGTATATGAAAAATATTAATGACACTAAATTGAAAAAATCAACTTTAGGGGTGTAATAACTACCAATAGGCAGACTTTAGACACAACCCCACCTTACATGTAATTTTCAAATTTAACACTTGTCCTTTAAAATAAACGTTTTAAATTGATTATTGTTGCCAGTTCCACAGCCGATAATATGGTGCTCGTCTCATTTCTGTCTGATTTTTTGTGCAATTAAATACTCTCTGTCCCATAATATCCATAATATATGTAACACTTAACTTTTTTAGTTTATCTAAAAAAAACGTTACAATTTTATTTTTAAAAAGATTTCTATTAAATTAATATTTTATAAAAATATATTTTATCTCACCAATTACACAGTATAAAATAATATCTTCTAAAAACTTGTGTCAATAACCACTTAAAAGGAAAAAAGAATATTCAAAAGCTAAAAATCAAATATTGACTTAGTAGGATTAAATGCATATTAGTGATTGTTAGGGGCTAGGGTGATTATAGTTAGAAATATGACCAAGTGTTGCATAAATTCAATTGTATCAATTTGTTTATTAAAAGTTTCAAACTATGAATTTTTCAAGAGTAATGATTGTGGTACCCATAGGTTAATGAATAAGATTTATTTAAAATACCCCAATCAACTATCATTTTTTCTAATGATAGTTGAACAAAAATCATTATGGTTGTCAGATTTAAATTGAGAGTAAGCAACATAGATTATAATATGTTTTTTTAAAGCTATATATTTAAATATTACTCTATCCGTCTCTTAAATTTTGTTATCCTTTGATCGGGAACAGATTTAGTGGTATGTGAATCATACTTTTACATATTATTTTATAATAAAATATGAATGTGAATCAGTTATAGTGGAATATGAGGTCCACTATAAAAAATGAAAAAAAGTAAAATGTGATAAATTTCGTGAGACAGATAAAAATAGAAAAATGTGACAAACTTTCATGGACAGAGGAAGTATATTTATCATTCATCCGACCCAGAAAATCAATTTCTAGATCTGTTGTTACAAAGAATTATTGTTTTTCAGTTATTGGTCTTTGTTAATATACTCCGTATAAAAGTCTAATACAAATATCACAAAATTTGTTGATTACACACTTGATTTTCAATACCTAACAAAATAACATCAACATAAAATATTTATAACAACCCAAAAATAGGCTTGGACGGAATTCACTATCATCTAATTATGATTGAGTAATGGAAATCTCAAAACTAAGTTATATAAGAATAGTCAAATCAATAAATTAGTAATTTGACACAAAATATGAAACTTTTCCTTAATTTTAATAATTAGTAGTAGTATATGATAGAGGGGAATTAGTGAAATAGGGTACTATCTAAATCAGGAAAATTACTATTGATTAATATACGAATGAGATGCATTCTTATATTGTGTGTCATCTAATTGATAGTGCTAGATATTGATTTGGCTTATGAGGAGCAGATTAGAAAATTCTTTGGACTCTTTTGAAAAGTGGGCGGGATAGTCATGCCTTTAGAGAGAACTCTTTTGCATTAAGAGGCGTAATTGAGACTTTATTGGCTAATTGAAAGTGTGAACTTTTGATTGCAGATTATTTGAAGAAAAAAAAAGGAAACGCTGATCTTTGGAGGCTGGGGATTTCGGCTCATACAAGAAATAAATTGTATTGGCCCGTTTCTATATCTTGTTTGAATTGCTAAGAGCGTCCACAGTGGGGGAGCCGCGGCTCTCGGCCCGGGCTTTGGCAGCCCGCGGCCCCCCACTATTGAGGCGAGGGATGCCCGCGGCTCGGGGGGTGGACGAGGAAGAGCCGAGCGCTCGGCCAGGCCGATTTTTTTTTTTTTTTAATTCAAAAATTAAATTTATAAATACTATATTCACTCCATTTTTTTATCTTCCTCAATTCTAAACCCTAAAAATTTCAATATCTACCATTTTCAAAGTCTACAAAATGCAAGGTGGAAATGATTCTCCCGGCTATGGAGAATCGGGATTTGGCGCATTTTCATCTTCCCAACCGTGGAGATCGAGCCCGACCCCCCCTCCAACGAACATGTGGAGTCCACAATCGCCGCCGCCGTGGCAACAGACACCCCAACTCCGGAGTCAGTCCTCCTCTCAGCCGCAGAGGAACGTGGGTCGTCCCCAATCGGGGTTCGGCGACTACCGGCCCAATATGGACGCGATCAACAACCCTTCTCAGCAATATCAATCCTCCCAATTTCAATACACCCAATCCCCTCTATCTGAATATGATAGATTCACGTGGGAACAGTTGATGGGAACACTACCAGAGACCCCGGTGTCTGGTACTCAAGGTGGCCGCGGGCGAAATCAAGGCGTTGAGGGGCGAAACGGCGGCGGAGGTGGGCGAAATGGCGGAAATGGTGGGGGGCGAAGCGGCGGCGGTGGTCGAAGCGCCGGCCGCTGAGGAGAGCAGGGCACCGGAGGAGGTGGCGGCGAAAGTGGTTGGCGAGGCGGCGGACGCGGCGGCGGCGGTGACGGTGGCGACGGCGGCGATGGCGGTGGCGGTGGAAGCCGACGGTCGACCTACTATTGCTATGAAGAATCCATTGTTGTAGCCAGAGCCTGGTATGCGGTCACGACCGATTCTATAGTCGGTACGGATCAGACCGGCGTTTGCTTTTGGAATCGCGTTCTCGATGTGTACAACGAATTAAAACCAGATGGGAGCGTCGAGCGTACAGCTAGCCAGGTCCGGAAGAAGTTCGGAAGGATTACTAAAGCGTTGAAGAGGTTCAATGGCATATACGAGACCCAACTCCGCCTTGCTGAGAGCGGCCGCACCGAAGCCGACGTACGAGCGTTGTCGTATCAGTTGTACAATACTGAATCGTGGCCGAAGTTTACCTACTGGGACGAATACCTCGTTCTGGGTGACTGCCCGAAATTCAGGGTCCTCGTCGACAAAGATCCTGTCTCTGGGCCGAAGCGGACTAGACTGGGCGTCACCGGCAACTACAGCAGTAGTAGTGACTCACGCGCCTTCGACCTGAACGATGATGCTTCGGAGGAGGAGCCCCCCTCCAGACTCTCTCGGCGCCCACGTCCGCAGGGCCAGCGTGCCGCAATCCGGGAATCTAGAACCGGCTCTCGGTTCTCCGCTGCGACCTCTATTGCAATGCCCTCAACACCGCGGGCGGCTTTGGCTCATACCCTAGAGGTGCAGATGATGAAGCAACTTCAGGAGAATTTGGCCTTGTACGAGAAGTCAACTGAACCGGAGACCAGGAGATTCTACTACGACCTCATTATTCGACTGAGGTCGAAGTTGGGATGGTCCGAAGGGTCGCAGTCGGGCGGTGCCAGCGGCAGTGGGGTCGGTGCAAGTGGCGGTGGCGGTGCCGATGATGTGATGGATGACGATGATGACACCGAGTAGTCGGGCGGTGTGCGTCATTTTTTTTATTGTATTTAAACATTGCCGTTGTATAATTTTACCCTATCTATAATACTACGACAATTTGGTTTTAATTTTTTTTAGTAATTTTTAAAGTATGCATTTTTTTTAAGTATGCATTTTTTACTTATTATATGCATATAATTTTTATTCTAGGAATATTAAAATATTCCAAAAATGTATAAAAATAATTTTAATTGTTGAAATAGAAAAAAAAAAAAAAATGGTGGCCCGGAGGGCCACCATTGTAGTGGCCAAGTTTTAAGGACAAGGACCAAGTTTGTTGGGCATGTCCAAGAAATAGTGGCTTGGGCATGCCAAGAGAGCCACCATTGTGGACACTCTAAGGCCCAACATTGAACATTTGGACTTTGACTTTATTAACTTGGGTAGGCCCTAGTTTGTTTAGTTATATCCTCAATTCTTTTTCCGAAGTCCAACGATAGACTTGAGATTTGAGAAGATGCTTTCGTAATTTCTTTCACAACTTGCTGTCGTTCCCACATTATCTTTATACTTTCGTGTTAACCAAAGCATTAAATGAAAATCAAAACTCCTCTTCATTGTCATCAACACCCATAGCTCCTTTAATTGTACTAATGATAAAAAAATTCTGCACCTGAAAATCAATATCATTTCGAGCTCAATTAAAAAGTAGAAAAAGTCAAAATATTATGATCCATTATTATAACTTTTCGTTTCACTTTTTATTTATAAAATCAAATAATTTTTTAAAATAGTACCGAATTAAAATAACTCTTTAAATGATAGAGGAACGATAGTTTTTTTTTAATCAATGTTAAAATAGTATGTGATGTGATGTGACAGATGCTACTAATCCAATCCAACCACAATTGTATTTTCTTGGTTTCATGTTTCACATTTTATCAAAATATACTCTCTCCGTCTCCTAAAAGATGTCATACTTTTCTTTTTAGTTTGTCCTAAAAAAAAATGTCACATTTCCTCTTTTGGAAAAAGTTCCTTCTCACATCAATTATAAAGTTATATTTTTTCTCAATCACTTAATACACAAAATAACATCTCCCAAGTATGACATCTTCTCAGGGACGGAGGAAGTATCTTTTTTTTTTATTTTTAAAAAAGTTTTGAATACCAAAAATGAAGAGGAAGAAATATTTTAAAAGTAAAGCCAACAGTTTATCAATAAGTCAAAAACATAAAATAGAATCCAGAAAAATGAAAATAACAATAATTCAATACCTTAACACCCAAAAAATCTCAACGTAGAATTTATTTAGATCACAAAATATCTAAATGGAAACCAAAATTAGTCTAAAGGTAATATATTTCCTAACTGAAGTTGGATTCTTTTATATCAAGGTTTCCTAATTGAAGTTGGATACTTTTTACATCAATGATCCCAACATGTACAAATAAAGCCTTGATTAAACCATTGATTAAACCAATGATCCCCAGAAAAAAACATTGGTTTGTTGAATCAATGAGCATGGATTCTCAATACTGTTCTCAATGAGCATGAATCAACGAGCAAGGATTCACTCATTCTACATATGTTTGTACATCACACACTTTTCTTTTTAGCTTATCTCACGAAAGACGTCACATTTCATTTTTTTAGAAAATGTTCCCTCACACTATTAATATAAATAAAATATTTTCTCTCTCCATCAAACGCACAAAACAACATTTCATAAAATTTCATTTCAGTATACTAAGTGTGCCATCCAACATCCATTTTTGGGAAGGAGTGAATACGTAATAAAAAAGTATATATCCGTTGAAAGTGAAATACCAGTCAAAATTCTCCCGAAAATGCAAATTACAAAATCGCACTTATAAAGAAATGCAGATTTTTCGATTAAGTCAAATGCTTGTAGCTTTATATTCATTATCCCTCTTTCACATTTTCACAAAATAGTGCAGAGGGTGCTGGCAATGCCCCCAATGCTGAGTCCTGCTTCAAGAGCTGTAAGTGCATACTTCCAATTGCTCTGAGATGTATCAATTGAAAGAGAAATGTATTAATAATACTATAAAAATTCATTTTATTGATATACATGCAAGTGTAACACCTTACATAAAATAATTTTCTATACCTATAATTTCTCGATCCAAAAAATCATATTAAAACGAAATATTGTACTTACCCAGTTTGAATTTGGTGGTTCTGGATCAATTGCATTTTGGTGATATATGTATGAATTGTATTGGGTCATGTGCGAATTATACACGTGGACATGTTGCAATGGAGGTATGCCATGTGTTGGTCTAATCCATGCCTGCAGCCACAAACAAGATACTTACCAACTACTCTACTAGTAATATATGTTCACTATCTATGAGAAAGGAACAAAATAAAATATAAGGAGAGGAGAGGATAATCTATCACTCCCTCATTCCAATATTCCATAGTGTTTCATAGTAGTGGAAACATTTCTTTCCGGTACGGTAATTAAGACAAAAATGTGTAATGTATTAAAAAAATAATAATAAAGTAGGAGAGAGAGTAAAATAAGAGAGAAAGAAAAGTAAGAGTGAAAAAGGAGAAATTACTCTATTATTATAGAATGCCCAAAATAAATAAAAAAAATGACTCTACTACTATGAAACGAAGAGAGTAGTATAAAATTCAAATTGAATATTAGTAGTACATGTTGTGTAAGTTACATGTGTAATTTTCCCAATCAAATGTGTGTGCCGGACTGTTATTACTACATCAACACGAAAATAACATGACACAATAAGGTCGAACCCAGATATGATGTGGTAAAAATCCATTGGTACGGACACAGACGTGATAACAACAAGATTTAATTCGTGCTGACACGAGAAGATGTAATAAAATTTTCATATGACACATACTCCTACGGAGCCCAAATTCTAAAAGTTCTAAACTAATACTCGAATAAAGCACAGTTGATGAGTAAACTAAGAATTGAAATAATTAAGTAATTGACATAATAATATTAATGATGATAGTCACACGAATTTGACACGACCACAACATGAATCGACACGTAAAATTGTGTCTTCATCGTGTCGACAAGCTAGATAAGGGAAAGGATCTTAAAAGGTTTACACTAAACTACATGTTCATGTCGTATTTTTGTGTCATGTTCAAGATGATTAAACAATTCTTTTGTGAGTAATTTTTACAACCCCAGTTCTATCAAATAGTCCGATTTCTCTCCTGAGACCGTTACAAATTTTTAGAGTGGCATCTAAATTATTGGTATATTTAAAGTTACATGTTTTTTTAGATGAATCATTCCAATTATGCATTTTCAAAAATGAAAATACTAGTCTTTCTTTTTTGTTTGAGGAAATATACTTTTTATATATTTTTTTTTTGTTTGCTCTATTTTCTTTTTTAATATATTTTCTCTACACTTAATACATAAAATAAATCTGGATGAAATTTTGTACTAATAATAAAATGCTTCATTTAAAATGGGACGCGGGAATATAACATCACTATGTAATGTAATCAATTAAAACCAACATTACCTCATGAATTGGAACCCCCGGCGCATGTGCAAGCGCCGGATCTCTCACGGCCTGCAATAGCGTATGATTGTCCAAAAACTGAGTCCGGCCGCCATGGTTATGCTGGCACCGGCCCGTCTGGTAGCAAGCCCGGCACAGATAGTACGAGTATCTGGGATTCTTAAAGCACTCGACGCAGGAGAAGAATGTTCCGGGGATGAATTTGTTGCAGCAGTTGCAGAAGGGGCGGCCGCTCTTAATGATGTAGTACAACGTCATGACCTCAAAGAAGTCGAGAGTGCCGTTGCAATCAACGTCGAGCATGTTGAAGAAACAATCGTTTTGCATGTAGGGATAGCCTAAGTGCCTCATGAAGTTGAGGAACTCGGACAGGTTGACTCGTTCGTCTCCGTCTGAGTCCATGGATCGGAAGAAGTCGGAGGCTAATGCTTGGACTTGTGGAGAGCCGGCATCGTAATGGGCTCTTGCGATGTCACGCAGTTCCTTCATTTCTCTCTGTTTGGATCACGAATATAAAATTTATGTTTATTTGCCAATATCTAGAAAGAAGATTGACTTACAAAATCAACAACTAAAGTGTATTTTATTTTTAACTGACTAGTTATATTCTTAAGTCATGGTAAATAAGCTACATTAAAACCTAGAATGCATATAGTCATATTCACACAACTATTGAGACTAAAATATGCATTTGGGATAAGAGTTCATTAGTACAATTTATAAGTTTGGTTAAGAGTGTTTTATAGATATATTGAATTTTGAGAAAAGTTTCAATAAATTAGTTTAATTTAGAGCTGGGCTTTTATCAAAAGTTTTACTTAATTATATTATGAACTTTGAGAAATTGTTTTAATTAATTGTATAAAAGGCTAAATTTCAATTACTTTATGAGAAGATTGACGTACACAATCCATAGAGCTTTCATTTGCAGGCATTGGGTTTGACTAATGTATTTCATAGGTCATGTAAGAAAGAAGATTTTGGTGTAACTATAGTAGATGTGTAATAATGACAAATTTTACCAAAGAGAAAGTATAACTATTGTCATTTGTTATCGGTCAATAAAGTTATTGAATAATATCTCAAAATCTTCATATTGACGTGATCGCTAAAATTCATGTATCAGTGAAATGAATCTTGTTATAAAACGATCGAAAATTAACTATAAACTTGATATTAATACTGTTGATGACTATAATTAAACAAAATTTCAAAGTTTAAGGAATAAAATTAAAGAATTTCTCAAAATCCGGATTATAATATTAACTAAACAAATTCCGGGCTATAATTGAAAGCATTCTCAAAATTCAGCCCATAAAACAAATTAAATGAAAGTTGATGCTTTAAATTACCCCCCAATACTTGTCACTAGTTTTCTTTTAGATCTGTACACCAATACTTGTTGCACTTATTTGCACTTATTTTTATTAATCGACCTCACATTCTTTTAACTTTATTCAATTCATAATTAATTGATTATAAAACTAGTAGTACGTGAATGTATGACCATATTTCATTAACTTTTTCTATCTTCTTTCTTTTACAATTTTTTTAAATTTGCTGAGTCAACTTTGTTTTTTAAAATTTATGCTGAGTCAACTTGTGACGTACATTTTATGGAAGACGGAATGAGTAATAAAAATCCAGGCTAAAAATAAAATGGAACACATCAATAGTGCTGTCAATGCATATTAACAGCACTATAAGGGCCCACAATTTTAAAACTTTTAGATGTATATTAACTAAATTTAAGAATTTGAATTAACGCATGCTGAAATTTAACCAATTTACCTTATCCATAATTCATTCTCTTCATTTCTACATTTGAAAATTACATATATTAATAAAAATTACTCCCTATGTCTATGAATAAATGTCTCATATTTGACTGGCTCGGGGTTTAAAAATTGTTCGATTTTGTAAAGAAAAATGGATAGAAAAAATTTATAAAATATGAATCTCACTTTTATATATAAATTTTACAATAAAATATTAGTGAAATGAGTTACTGGAACGAGGGTTGCACATACCAAAAGTAAAATAAGACATTTATTAGAGGACGGATGAAAAAGGAAAAATAGGTCAATTAATGGTGGAGGAAGGGAGTAAAATATTTAAAATTTGTTAGGTTTTATTCATATTTCGTCACTAACAAAAATATCGAATGAACATAACAAGATTGATTACCTTATCTTCAGCCGAGCCATCCCTGAAGTGCATGAGCAGCGTGTGATGATCCATCATGTGCTGCACCTCGTGCTCATGCCACGGGCCGGCGCCACTGCGATGGCAAGCGCAGCAGAGATCATACGTGTCTTCGCCTCTTCCCAGGCAAAGGAAGCAAGAGAAGTAGGGCCCCACCAGCAGCTCCTTGCAGCCGCTGCATTCGGAGATGTTCACCTTCTTCTCCATGTAGTGAAGGCACAGAAACTCCTCGAAATCGAGGTATCCGTCGCCGTTCTTGTCGAGCTTCTCGAACACGCCCTTCCTGCGCAGCCACGGGTCCACCGCCTTCTCGAACTCCCTAAGGCTTATCTTCCCGTCGCCGTCGACGTCGAGTTTTGCGAAGGATTGTTTGATCGAGTTCTGCTCGGCCGGGCTTGCTCTGTCGTAGAAGGATCTCGCTATCTCTGTCATTCCTTCCATCTCTCTCTCTCTCTATAATTGGTTGGGTGGTGGAGAATATCTAGTCCTCATTTACTACTACAAATTAGTCTACTTGATTGAAAATTTGCAATGATATTTTGTCTGAACTAGTACAAAACATTAATGCAATTTGCCTTCTTGTCTAAGGTCTTCGTCGTCACTCGTCAAGTGTATAAATCAAGTACTATAATGAAGAAAAGTATGAAACACAATTTGTGATATTTGAATTGGTAATTGAATTTGCTATGTCTGGTAGCTCTTATGAGGTCTTCGTCAACGTCAAATGTAATATGCATGAACAAAATAAATACCTAGTATTTCCTCTGTTCCATAGTTATGGAGGCATTTCTTTTCAGTACGGAGATTAAAAAAATTATTTTAGGTGAATTAAGTAAAGGGAGAATAAAGTAGAAAATGAAAAAGGTAGAGAGATGAAAAGAGAAAAAAGTAAGAAAGAGTAAAGTAGGTGCGGAAAAATATGTTGACTTTTACTAAAAAGGTAAGTAACTTTATTATTATGGGACGTACCAAATTGGCAAAATGAGTATAAAACACAATTTGTGATATTTGTATTGGTAGCTCTCAGGAGTCAAGTCGATTCACGTTGACACGTTGACCAGTCCGCCAAGCCCACATGCTCCGCCTCCAACCAGCCCAACTCCAGATGATGGGCCACATCATGCCCTAGAGCCCATCGACCACCCACAACACGCACACCCGTTGCCAAAAAACCATCTGAACTGCCTTTGAGATTATGTCTAAAGGCAACTGCTATGGTGTGAATGACGGATACACACAAAAATAACGAGTACAAGGCAAAACATAAACAAGATCCGCAATTAAACTCAATGTAGTAGAACAATTCTCCGAAGATGTCTAATAATCCTCTCAACGAGCTCTATGGTTTGCACTGATTACAAATTATCTCTAAATACATATTAGTACTATCTTTTTGGATGCTATTAAGTTGCTAACTAGCTTAATTTGCAAATTTTGGCATGCAAACTGTATTACATAAATTTAGTTCACTCATATTTTATTATAAAATTAATATATAAAAGTAAGAGTCATTTCACTAGAGTTTTCTAGCTAATTTCTCTTTTACAAAGTCAAAGCATTTTTTAAAATATAAGCTGATAAAAATAGAACATTTATTGCCGAACTAGATGAATATAATGGTGTAAGGTTTGATCACACAAGGAAATTGGATATGATTTTTATGAATGTAAAAGAAGTTGTAAGAATTTAGAAGGAAGTATTATTCACTCCGTTCATCCACGGTTAAGTGTCTAAGTTTCTTGTTTCGTCCGTCCACGATTAAGGGTCGCAAGTTTTCTTTTTCGACTTTAATGACGGTCAGGGAGATATTAAATATTTAAAGCGGAAAGAGGATAAAGTAAAAAAAAAATAATACTATAATAAAGAGTCGTCTCTTACTTTAATTAAAATGATGTCTTTCACACTAAACATACGCATCAGAAATAAAAGATAAAGATTACATGAACAAGAAACGAAGTAGTCCAATCAACATTCACGTACAATATCATTAATATAAAGAAATGCACTTTTTTTTAGCCCTTTTCTATTTGAATTTATCTGGCTCTCACATATTGTTACATAATAGTGCAGAGGCCTACGGCGTTGGAAAAGGTCCCGACTTTGCATGCTATGTCAAATGCAGTATATGCAGCCTTCCTTTTGCTCTGAGATGCATCAAGAAAGAGCAATGTGTTAATCAAGTTGAGTTTCATTTTTTATATTATGCTTGCATATTTTGATGTATCATTTTCATAAATCTAATTTTCAATATGTATAATTTCTCGTACCAAAATTCACATAAAACAAATTTTGCACACTTACCCACTTTGGGTTTGATATGGCATCTGTGGATCTATTCCCTGCCTGCAGCCACAAACAAAAGATATATAATTACCGCCTATAAAGTGGGAAAATGACAGCATTATTCACTAATTAATTCGAATTGAATATTACTCCCTCCGTCCCAGATAATTCGGGACATTTTGACTCGACACGGGTGTTAAGAAATGTAATGGAAAGTGAGTTGAAAAAGTTGGTGGGATGTGGGTCCTACTTTTAAAGTATTAGTTTTAATATAAAATGTGAGTAGGAATGAGTTAGTGGAATATGGGGTCCACTACCAAAAATGGTAAAAGTGAAGTGGGACAAATTATGTGGGACAGTCCGAAATGGAATACTTGATCGAATTATCCGGGACGGAGGGAGTATATCTTGTGTGTTTTATTATTTTTTCTCTAATGAATTCAAGACTAATATCATATTCGAAATGAATACACCAAATATATTGTTGATTACGTATTTCATTTTATTGCAAGTCATTATCTATATTCATTGGTAACAAAATTATTATTTGGAATGGAATTTTTGCAAAAATAAAATAAAATAAAAAAATCACCTCATCAATTGTTACGCGTGACATATCTGCAATCGGACATCTCATAGCCTGCAACAACGTATGACTGTCCAAAAACTGAGCCCGGCCGCCGTGTTTATGGTGGTACCTCCCCGTCCCGTAGCAATCCTTGCAGAGATCGAACGAGGTTTTGGGATTCATAAAACACTCAACGCAGGAGAAGAATACACCGGGGATGATTTTTCCACAACAGTCGCATTGAGGGCAGCCGCTCTTGATGATGTAGAGGAGCGTCATGACCTCGGTGAAGTCGAGGGTGCCATTGCCGTCTATGTCGAGCACGTCGAATAAACTAGATGTTTTCTTGTAGGAAAGGCCTACTTCCGTCATGAAGGCTAGGAACTCTGACAGATCGACTCGGCCGTCTCCGTCCGAGTCCATGGCTTGGAAAAACACGGTTGCTAATTCTTGGACTTCAGGAGAGCTGCCTCGGTGAAGGGCTATTGCGATTTCGCGAATTTCCTCTATTTCTTTCTGTTTGGATTCATGTTACAACAACTTCATTAATATCCTCACACAATTAATGGAGTATGTGTTAATTTAATGGTACGTGAGTTTTATTTTTATATGTTACTCTCTCTGTCTACTAATACAAGGGCCTAGTTTGATTCGGCATGAATTTTAAGAAAAAATGCGAGTGATATAAATATAGTAGCATAATAGGTCCATTGCAAAAATAGAATTTCTTCTATCTAAAAAAAAATCTCATTTTATCATTCTGGGATGTCCATAAAAAAATAGCCTCAGAGCTAAAAATAGAAAGTTTATCTCTTATACTTTATCCATCTTTTAATCCTTTTTTCTTATATTACCGATTTTTCATTGAAACTCGTGTCATAAAAAATGAGACTATTTTTTATAGACAGATGGAGTATAAAAGCAAATGAGACATTAGAATGATTATTCATGGAATGAGGAAGTACTTACTAGTTTTAAAATAAAATCTGTAATCCTAAGTAGAAAAGCGTAAAAAAAGCTTCTCGAAATGGTAATATGAAACATTAATTTGTGCATGAGTACCTTGTTTTTAGCTTTTTCATCCTTGAAGAGCTTGATGATACAGTGATGATCCACCATGTCCTCAAGCGAGTGCTCATGCGACAACTCAGCGCCACTGCGATAGCACGAACAACATAAGTCGTACGAATTGGCGCCTCTTCCAACGCAACGCAAGCAAGAGAAGTAAGGGCCCGCCGGAAACTCACGGCAACCGTCGCATAAGGGTATCGGCACCTTTTTATTTACGATGTAGTAAAGGCACAGAAACTCGTCAAAATCGAGGCACCCGTCGTCGTTCAAGTCGAGCTTATTAAAAAAGAACAAGGCCACCACACCGTCAGTCGAGCTCATCGCCTTCTTGAACTCTGCCAGGCTTATATTTCCGTCGCCGTTGACGTCTATTTCGGTGAAGGATTGTTTGATTGATTTCTTATCGGCCTCGCTTTCCCTCGCGTAGTAGGATCTCACGATCTCTCTCATTTCTTCCATCTCTCTCTCAATCTTACTCTTTTCACTTACTCACTCACTTTTGAATGAATGTGTGGTGAAGAACATTTTTTAATAGACTTACAAAATTTGTCCACTTGCTGGAAAAATATGCGGGTATACTCGTTCCAGTTCACATTGAATGTCTTATACTCCATCCGTTCATTAAATTTCATTTTTTATTTTTATTTTCAACAAATCCAATTAATAAAAAACAAACTTCATTAAATAAAATAAAATTACAATCTAAAATCCTAAAAATATAAAAGACACATAATTAAAATTCTAAAAAAAATAAAAACACATAATTAAAATCATAAAAAAATAAAAAAGCACACCATTAAAAAAAATGGAGGCAAAGAAGCAGAAGAAAGAGTTGTCTAATGAAGATCATATGCGTCTACTGGTTGCCAAGTTTTGTCCAAATATGCTCCATTAGATCCTCCTGGTGTTGGGCGTGGGCGGTAGAATCATGTGTACTAGCCCGCACACACAGCCGCTCTTCCAAAGACGGATGCACTCCACTGCGAGGCGGACTACTTGCGGTAGAGCTTCCCGGGGTCTCAGGGTCGAACCAATTTTCCGCCTCAGGTCCTTCATCGGCGACAATCATGTTGTGCAAGATTATGCACGTATACATGATGTCGACCATATTCTCCATAAACCACTGTCGGTCGGGGCTTTGATAATGTTGAATCGAGCTTAGAGAACCCCGAACGCTCTCTCCACATCCTTGCGAGCAGCCTCTTGCTTCTGTGCAAAAAGAACCTGTTTTTCGTTTGCATGCCTGTTGAACGTCTTCACGAAGGTTGACCACTTCGGATAGATGTCGTCGGCAAGATAGTAACCCATTTTATACTGGTGATTGTTAGCGATGAAGTTAATGGCCGGCGCTTTATCATTCAGAACTCCGCTAAAGAAGTCGGAATGGTTGAGCACGTTGACGTCGTTGTTTGAGCTGGAGACCCCGAAATACGCATGGCAAATCCATAGCCGATTGTCGGCGACGGCCTCGAGTATAACGGTGGGGTGGGTGCCTTTGTGGCCGCTCGTGTATGACCTCATCCACGCCACAGGGCAATTCTTCCATTGCCAATGCATGCAATCGACGCTGCCAAGCATCCCGGGGAATCCGTGCGCTTGTTCTGAAGTTGGAGCAGAAACTTACAATCTGCGGTGTTTGGCTTCTTCAGAAATTCGTCGGTGAAGGCTGCCCGGACGCCTTTGCAGAAGTTCACCAAACAAAGTCACCTAGTGGTTTATCCGATGTGTAGGTATTCGTCGAACAAATCTGCCGTTTGTCCAGTAGCAAGCTGACGGATTGCTGCAGTACATTTCTGGAGCGTCGTGTGACTGGGACGGCCAATAGCGTCGAACCCTTCTTGGAAGTACTCTTCCCAGGCCGCCAATGTATTTGCGATGTGCAGAAATAGCTCCAGCCGCATGCGGAAACGGCGATGGAAGTAGGTATCTCCCCATATTGGGTCCCTCGAGAAGTAATCGCATACCAACCATGCAGCGGCTTGCTCCCGCACGATGGATGTATTACCGGGTTCGCTTTTGACGCGCCGCGGCTTCCTCCTCCTCCCTACGTCGATCTTCTTCTAGCGATTGTTCCATTATTAGACGCATTTGCTCAAATAGATCCATGAATTGATTCAGTTTGGGAGAAGAAAAATGTTTTGAGATGATGAATGTAGAGTGTTTGAGTGAGAATAGAGAGTGTTTCATGGTGGATAATTTGTGGGAATGATTTGGTATTTATAGAAGTGATTGGAGGCTTTAAAAAAATTGAAAAAAAATTACCAATTTTAAAAAAACGGCTATAAACGGCTAGTATAATTTTTGGAATTTTTTTTATATACCTTTTTTTAATTTTTGAATTTTTTCTGGATTTTTAAAAAAATAAAAAAAATCAATTTTAACCTATATAAATGACGACCACTCGCCGGCCCACGAGTGAGCGTCACACACGAACCACAACTCGCCACGTCGCCTTGGCGACGTGGCGAGATGTCTTGCCAGCTGCCTCTTCGGAAGGAGACGTGGGACGCGACGGAGACGAGACGGAGCTTGCATCGCTGTCTCGCTGATGGAGACACCCACGCGATGCATTGTGGGTGCCCTTATGGATAGTCTAAATAAAAAAAATAATGAATATTTAATGGGGACTAGTGGGAGTATTGACTAGAGTTAATTTGATCTTTCAACGCGCTTTATACACAATTCGTGATGTTTGTATTTTGACCAAATCAATGCACCCGTCGCCATTCTTGTCGAGCTTCTCGAACACGGCTTCCCAGCACAGACTCTAGCCCACCGTGTTCTCGAACTCCCTAAAACTTATCTTCCTGTCGCCGTCGACGTCGAGTTCTGCGAAGAATTGTTGGATCGATTTATTCTCGGCCTCGCTTGCTCTCTCGTAGTAGGATCTAGCTATCTCTCTCATTCCTTCCATCTCTCTCTCTCTTTCTCTCTCTCTCTAATTGGAAATTTGCGAAGATATTTTGTTTGAACTAGCACAAAACATTAATGCAATTAGCTGTCTGGTTTCAGGTCTTCGTCGTCAAGCTAAGTGTATAAATCAAGTAGTACTATAATGAAGAAAAATATGAAACACAATTTGTGATATTTGAATTGGTAATTGAATTAGCTATGTCTGGTAGCTCTCATGAGTCTTCGTCAACGTCAACTGTAATATGCATGAACAAAAGAAATACTAGTATAAAACACAATTATTTGTGATATTTGTATCGGTAGCTCTCAGGAGTCAAGTCGATTCACGTTGACACGTTTACCAGTCCGCCAAGCCCACATGCTCCGCCTCCAACCAGCCCAACTCCAGATGATGGGCCACATCAAGCCCTAGAGCCCATTGACCAGCCACAACACGCACACCCGTTGCCAAAAAAACATCTGAACTGCCTTTGAGATTATGTCTAAAGGCAACTGCTATGGTGTGAATGACGGATACACACAAAAATAACGAGTACAAGGCAAAATAAAAATCAAGATCAATTCTCCGAAGATGTCTAATAATCCTCTCACCAAACTCTATGGTTTGCACTGATTACAAATTATGTAGGGATCAGATCACTTAGGTTTCGCTAACAAACCGGGACCTCTTTTATTACTTAGAGACTGAGATGGCTAATCTCAGAGATAGAAGCCAATTACACCGTAATCAATCACAAGATTACAAGAGAACTAACTAAGTAACAATTACAAGGATATAACCCAAGAAATCAGAAACCCTAGCACTCAACCGATCCTTGACCAGATCTTGAGTCCAGGCGACCACTGGTTCGGGAAACCCTGTACACTTGAAAACACAAGTTAGTAATACAAGCAAATGATCCTCACGGATCTATACTAAAAGAAACAGAGGACAAAAGATCAGAAGATTCAGGATATGGCTCAGGTCGCACACACACGACTTCACAGGGCCAAGGACCTCCTCTATCTTCACCAACAAATCTCAAGGGAGCACCGCGAAGTAACTAAACCCTAACCCTAGGGATACTCCGACTGCTACAACACAGGAGACAACCTCAGTAGCCTTAATCTCACAACCGATCTCAACAACACTGCTTCGCAACACAAGAACTCTCAAAGAACCCTCAATCTCACCCAAATCCAACAAGGAAGTTGGATTAACCCTAGATCTGAGAAGGAACGCTCAAGCACTCTCTTCACACAGAATCAAACCGAGGAATCTCTCTAAAACCGAGATACCACGGTGGAAACAAGAGATTGAAGCAGATGACCGGCGAACGAAGCCGGAAACGAGAGAGAGAGTAGAGAGAAGCGAGAGCAGACGGCCAGAGAGAGAGAGAGAGATTAAAACTGAAACTGATGGAGTGATATGAGTCATAAGACTCATAACAAACACAACGCAAGATCCAACGGCCACCAGCCGTGATCCGCGTGAGTCTCCACGTGGCAGCCATCGGAGTATCCTATCAAGTTATCGGGCCAAAGCCAAACATGGGTCACCGAAGTCACTTGGGCCTCTGAATTAATTCGGCCCAGCCGTATTAATCAAGCCCAAATACAATTAGAGTCCATTACACTTCACATACTCCACCTTGGACTAAATTGGGTAAACGGAGGAGAGCCACGGTCATGTGTTGCTTTCATCATAGCCTACAAGGCCCTCTCAAGACACCTAAGAGTTTTAAGGCTCATTAGTCAAGAGATAAGACCAGGTTGCCTAACAAGACACCAAATGGCAAGCCAATTAGTCTTGTAGGACTTTGGTTGCCTTGTGATCTCAAATAAGTCAAGACTTAATAGAATCATCAAGGTCTTCCCCCGGGACATGCATATGCACATGCTAACCACAATCAAAATGCAATTTTTTAATGCAAGAAAGCAGTTTCTCCACAGGTAAGCACTTAGTGCCCATGTCTGCAGGGTTTTTATCAGTATGCACTTTATGCAACAAAACCTCACATTTTTCAACAACATCTCTAATGAAATGGAACCTAACATCTATATGCTTAGTTCTATCATGAAAAACAGGATTTTTGCACAATTGTATAGCAGACTGACTATCAGAATAAACAGCAGGAGTATTATGCAAGAATTTAAGTTCAGAGAGAACTCCCTTTAACCAAATAGCCTCCTTCATAGCCTCTGTGATGGCTATATATTCTGACTCAGTAGTGGAGAGGGCAACTATGTGCTGCAATTGTGATTTCCAACTAATACAAGACCTACACACAGTAAACACATACGAAGTAGTGGACTTTCTCTTGTCCTTGTCATTAGCATAGTTAGAATCAACATAACCACATAGCTCAACACCATCATCACACTTAGTAAAACACAGACCATACTTGGAAGTATGTTTAAGATATCTGAGCAACCATTTAAGAGCCTCCCAATGCACAGGTCCAGGATTAGACATGTATCTACTTAAGCAAGAAACAGCATAGGCAATATCAGGCCTAGTACTTACCATGAGATACATCACAGAACCTATAGCATTAGAATAAGGGACCTTTTTCATAGCTTTCATATCAGACTCAGTCTTAGGACACAAATCCTTACTTAGCAAGAAATGAGCAGCTAGAGGAACAGACGCGGTTTTAGCACCAAGCATATTAAACTTTTCAAGAATTTTTTGCACATAAGGTTCTTGATGAAGAATCAGAGATGAGGACTTCCTATCCCTTAGGATATTGATCCCCAAAATCTTTTTTGCATCACCAAGGTCTTTCATGTCAAAATTATCACATAGAGCAGATTGCACATGTTTAATAGACTTCATGCAAGGACCCATAATAAGCATATCATCCACATACAGCAGCAAGAACACAGGCACCTTATCAAGATCTTTCACATACAAACAAGCATCAAAGGAGCTCCTAACAAAGCCTAACTTCTGCATGCATGTATTAAACTTGATGTTCCACTGCCTAGGGGACTGTTTAAGACCATACAGAGCTTTCTTAAGTAAACACACATGATTGGGAAAGTTTGGATCCACAAAACCCTCAGGTTGTTTCATGTAAATGGGTTTATCCAAGTCACCATGAAGAAAAGCAGTTTTGACATCCATTTGCTTTAATTCCCAATTAAAATGAGCACATAAGGCAAGCATAACTCTCACAGTAGTAAACTTAACCACAGGAGCAAAAATTTCTGTATAATCTACCCCCTCTTGCTGTGTAAAACCCTTCGCAACCAACCTAGCCTTGTACCTCAACCCCTCAATCTCATCTTTCAACTTAAACAGCCACCTGCAGTCAACCACAGAGGCACCAGGGGGCAGAGGCACAAGAATCCAGGTTTTATTGACAAATAGAGAGTGGATTTCCTCTTGCATCGCTTTAAACCACAAATCCCAGAACTTGGACTTCTGAGCCTGCTTAAAAGATTGAGGCTCATTTCCATCAGACTCAAACACATTAAAAGCAAGATTAACCAAGTTAACAAGGCCTAAATACCTAACAGGAGGATTAGGATTTCTTCTGACTCTATCTCTAGCCAGGAGGTAATCCCTTTCATATGACCAAGTGTTTATTATGCCACAACACTAGCCTTATCAGCCACAGCCACATTAGCAAGATTCTTTACCGCCCCAGACCCGCAGTGAAGCCCAGAACCTGTATAGAGATTACATTCTTCCGGCACAACAAACCACAGCAGCACCTTCTGATTTCCTGCTTGCCCCTGCCCCATTTCCCTCGAAAACCTTAGCATTTCTAAGCAAGTACGGGAGGAAGCGAGGTTGTAACACAATCAGACACATATCTCTAAATCCTTCAAGTTAAGCACGTAGCCATTGCGAACTTCAAACACGATCCCAGTCGAGAATTTGACACTTTTTGTCATTTTTGCAAAGCAAAGGTATTTTCACGGAGTTTGAAATCGAAACTTACGTTTTGAAAGGGGAGATATGATGAGTGCACATCAGGTAATCGGTCTTGATCATTAATGGAAAAAGAGCGGCCCAGTAGAATTCAACGAGAAGAATATCTGTAGTCGTAAACGAAACACCTTGAGAATCACTATCCTTAGCGAGGTTAGCCATGGAATCCGAGTTGATTATTATTTTTAAGCTTTTTAGGATTAGGAGCCCATCATTAGCATAGTGACTGACCTCGCCTGAGTTAAAACATTTTCTATTAGCCTTAGGATTCTGGCACCCAGACTGGATCTACTTTCTTCCTTAACGCACCATTCCGATGCGTCTTGCCCTCATTACCCCACATTGTTTATGGATACGCACTTACATTTAAAGAAGCCTTGGGCGAAGCTGATTTAAAAGCATGGTTTTCCTTAAGCTCGATCTCTTTTGATTTTAAGAAGCTGATTATCAAATCAAGGGGGGCGAATCTGCCATACTTAATCGCCGAAGCTTTAACATCATTGTAAGAATCGGGGATAGCATTCATTAGGCGATCTTAGTATACTCATCAATGGTTTTATCACCAGACCTTTTGATGTCTTGAACCAACTTTTGAAAAATGTCAATGTTATCCTCAATGTCTTTTGAAAGATCAAGTTTAAATTTAAAGAGCTTTTCAAGCAAATACATCCTTGAGGACATTGAGGTTTCAGTATAGAGAGTATCTAGTTTTTCCCATCGCCTCAGGCAGACTCAATCGTTCAATATTTTATCACAGTCAGAAAGATTGAAATTAGAATAGACCAGCTAAATTAAATTCATTCTGCAGTGCAGGAGACTAAGTGCCGGGGGCCTAACAGATTTAAAACCTTACTGTGGAAGTATTAACACCGTTTCATTTGTTTCAGGATCGCCAAAATCATTTTTCCCGGTAAAGGGACAATGCCAGGCCAGGCAGGACATTTTGAGAAAGATTTTAACACACACAAAAGTACCCGGCTGACCCGAGCACGGCAAAAGCGACCTTTGCTTTCCGGAGAGTGGTCTTAAACACACAACGGTCGATTAGACCACTTGCATGAGATATGCGAGGGGGTTTACTCATGCAGAAACCCACGGAAACACGAGATACGGCAAAGCGGCATGCACTTGAAGGTCACCTCAAGTGATCTCGAGACTCGAGAATCAAGTCGAGGAGGGATTCTGTCACATCATGCGTGTACCGGCAGAGATTTCCCCGGTTCACAATCACTGATGAATGGGGGCGCAGTCACTTCAGCGGTTATGGCACATGGTGGATGGCGATTCACTCGAGAACACGGTCGGCTTCACGAGATACACACTTTGAAGTTTAAGGAAGACAATCAAAGCAGACAGAGAGGTACATGGAAACAACTAGAACATGCGAATCAAGCTAGAGGGAACAAGCCTAAGCCACGGCCGGTGTGACTACAGCAAACAAGTGCCCACAAAGCTAGAAAGGCAGCAAAGTTTTAGGGGTTTTAGCCAATTTGCAGAGCGGAAACCGCTTCGTTAAGGAGAATCCGTCTTACCTCAGAGCACTGTAGGAGGCTGAGCCTTACTCTGACGAGCCACCTCATAATTTCTGCGACCCAGTATGCAGTGATCCATTAGACACGTCTGCTGTAGGCACGTGGCAGCCATCGGAGTATCCTATCAAGTTATCGGGCCAAAGCCAAACATGGGTCACCGAAGTCACTTGGGCCTCTGAATTAATTCGGCCCAGCCGTATTAATCAAGCCCAAATACAATTAGAGTCCATTACACTTCACAAAAAGAAGTTGTAAGAATTTAGAAGGTAGTAGTATTATTTACTCCGTCCGTCCATGATTAAGTGTTTCAAGTTTCCTTTTTTGTCTGTCCACAATTAAGTATCCCAAGTTTCCTTTTACGTCTGTCCACGATTAAGTGTCTCAAGTTTTCTTTTTTGACATTTAATTACGCTCAGAGAGTATTAGATATTTAAAATAAAAAAAGGATAAAGTAAATAATACTATAACAAAGAGTCCTATCTTACTTTAATTAAAAAACATACACATCAAAAATACTAGATAAAGATGACATGAACAAGAAAAAAAGTAGTCCAATTAACATTCGCGTTTAATACCATTAATATAAAGAAATGCACTTTTTTAGCCCTTTTCATTTTTATTTTATTTGGCTTTCTCATATTGTCACATAATTGTGCAGCCTACCGCGCTGGAAATGGCCCCGACTTTGCATGCTATGTCAAGTGCAGTATATGCAACCTTCGTTATGCTCTGAGATCATCAAGAAAGAGCAATGTGTTAATCAAATTGAATTTCATTTTATCTATTATGCTTGCATATTTTGATGTATCATTTTCATAAATCTAATTTTCCATATGTATAATTTCTCGTACCAAAATTCACATAAAACAAATTTTGCATTCTTACCCACTTTGGGTTTGATACGGCAATATCTGTGGATCTATTCCCTGTCTGCAGCCACAAACAAGAGATTTTATTACCGCATATAAAGGGGGAAAACGACATCATTATTCCATTTATTCGACTTGAATATTATATCTTGTGCGTTTTACATTATTTTCTCCCTGATGATTTCAAGACTAATATCATATTCGAAATGAATTCACCAAATATATTATTGATTATGTACTCATTTTATTGCAAATAATTTTTACAGTGGTTACACAATTATTCCAAGGTTGGAATATTTAATTGCAAAGAATAAAATAAAATAAAATAAAAATTACCTCATGAATTGTTACGCCTGATACATCTGCAACCTCCGGATATCTCATAGCCTGCAACAACGTATGACTGTCCAAAAACTGAGCCCGGCCGCCGTGACTATGGTCGCACCTTCCCTTCACGTAGCAATCCTTGCACAGATCGTACGAGGTTTCGGGATTCTTAAAGCAGTCAGCGCAGGAGAAGAATACACCGGGGATGATTCTTTCGCAACAGTCGCATTGAGGGCGGCCGCTCTTGATGATGTAGAGGAGCGTCATGGCCTCGATGAAGTCGAGGGTGCCGTTGCTGTCTACGTCGAGCTCGTTGAATAAAGTAGGGTTTTTCTTGTAGGAATAGCCTAGTTCCCTCATGAAGGCTAGGAACTCAGACAGATCGACTCGGCCGTCTCCGTCCGAGTCCAGGGATTGGTAGAACTCGATTGCTAATTCTTGGACTTCAGGGGAGCTGTCTCGGTGAAGGGCTCTTGCGATTTCGCGAATTTCCTCTATTTCTTTCTGTTTGGATTCATGTTCCAACATCATCATTATCATAATTAGTTAAGTAAGAGTTTTATTTTAATATATTGTCCCATAGAAATAGGTTAATTGAAATAAAGAAGTTTTAATGCGTAATTAACAAAGAGAAAAAAAAAAGGAGAAAAATACTTCCTTCGTCCCCATTATGTGTCTCAGTTTTTTATTTTGATCTGTCTCCTATTAATTGTCTCATTTTACTTGTACTATTTTTTATAATGGACACTACATAATCAATTTAACGGTCACATTATACTCTCTTCGTTCCACACTAAGAGTCATGTTTTGTCATTTTGGTCCGTCTCACAATAAAATTCCTATTTCACTTTTACCATAAATGGTAAGTATGTTCCACATTCCACAACTTATTCCACTCACATTTAATTATAAAACGAATATATATAAGTAAAACTCACATTCCACTAACTTATTCAATACACTTTGGGGGTGTTCGGTTGGCAAGAGTACTAAATCTCATGATTAAATATGTATCATGTTTGATTCACAAGATTGACTTCCTTAACTTAATCCTAGATGGATAGTCTCATGATAATTAGTCATAGCCTCCCCTCCAACTAAAATAATCCCACAACTTAATTCTAGTTGGATAGTCTCATGATTATTAGTCATGACAACCGAATGCCACCTTTCTTTACATTTCTTAGGACTCCTGTCGCGGGAGGAGTATTAGAAAAATAATGTTCCTTCCGTCTCAACTAAGTTCAGTCGTATTCACTTTTGGAATGTCCCAAGTTGAGTCATTTTATATTTTTTAATAAAAAAATAAAACATTCAATCACTTTAATTTATTCCTTTTACCACCTTAGAGCACTCCCAATGGTCTCCCTTATTTCTCCCTTATTTCTCCCTAACTCCTGCCACATCAGCGCCACATCAGCACCAAAATTTATCCCCAGTTTTTAGCCAACTTTTAGCCAACTTGTCCAATGGTTTCTCCCTTATTTCTCCCTTATTTCTCCCTAACTCAACATTTCATTTTTACATCATCATTTTTAATATTGTTTAATTTTCCCTACAAATGTGTTTAATAAATAGATTTATAATGAACAATTCATCGTTGTATTAATCATTGGAAAATATAATACAACGAGAAAAAAAAACTACAAATAAAAAACATAAAAAACAAAGATTTAAAAAAACAAAGATTTAAAAAAAACTACAAATAAAAACTATAGAAAACAAAGATTTAAAAAAAACTACAAATAAAAACCATAAAAACAAAGATTTAAAAAAAAAAAAAAAAAAAAAATCGCCGATTTATCGCCGCCGCACAGTGGTCGGCGATGATTCGGCGATAAATCGGCGATAATAAGGGAGTTGGCGATAATAAGGGAGTTTTATCGCCGAATTATCGCCGAATTCACTCCAACGCTCGGCGATAATCGGCGATTTTTCGCCGGATTTAACGCCGACCCATTGGGAGTGCTCTTACCCTCTCTTTATCTTTAATACGTTATTCCTCTATTTTATTTTTAACATAATTTAATGAAGTACTTATGAGGTTTCTAATCCGAAATGGAGTAGAAAAGAAGTATATGAGACTTCAAAACGAATCTAACAAAATGAGACATTATTTGTGATTGGTACCTTGTTTTGAGCTTTTTCATCACAAGCAGTGCGAGTCCTGAAGAGCATGAGCTGAGAGTGATGATCCACCATGTGCTCGACCGAGTGCTCATGCGAGAACTCGGCGCCACGGCAGTAGCAAGAACAGCACAGGTCGTACGAGTTGTCGCCTCTCCCAATGCAAAGCAAGCAAGAGAAGTAAGGGCCAACCAGAAACTGAGCGCAGCCGTCGCAGTTGAGCACCGGCATCTTCCCACTCATGTAGTAAAGGCACAGGAACTCGTCGAAATCGAGGCGCCCGTCGCCGTTCGCGTCGAGCTTATAAAACACGGCTTCCGCGCCGCTGATCGGCCTCTTGAACTCCGCCAGGCTTATTAATCCGTCGCCGTCGATGTCAAGCTCCGTGAAGAATTGTATGATCGTTCTTTTCTCGGCCTCGCTTGCTCTCGCGTAGTAGGATCTCGCGATGTCTCTCATCCCTTCCATCTATCTCTCTCGATCGGCCTCTCTCTCCCCTCTCTGGCTCGCTCTTAAATGGATGTGTGATGAAGAGCATCATTTTCTAATCGAGGAACAAAATTTGTAGTCTTGCTGGAAAAAATATACATGCGAAGATATTAATTTGAGTTATTTAGTTTGATCTTTCAAACACAATTGGTGATGTTTGTAAATTGTAATGGCAAGTGTGTAAATTGAACTTAAACGAATGGATGGTGGAGAATATATATTATCCTATTTTCTGACTCAGACTTACAAATTACTCCCTCCGTCCCTCAATAATTGTTTCACTTTATTTTTATCATAAATGCTAAGTAGGTCCTACGTTTCACTAACTCACTTCACTCACATTTTATTATAAAACCAATATAAAAAATTTGGTCTCATGTTCCACTAATAACTTCTTTAATCAACTTTTCTTTACATTTCTTAAAACTCGTGCCCGGTCAAAGAGTGATGATTAATCGGGGACGGAGGGAGTAGTTCACTTGTTTGAAAATTTGCCAAGATATTTTGTGTGAACTACAAAACATTAATATTGCAATTGTTGGATATGTTTGGTAGCTCTCACAAGGTCTTCGTCTTCGTCTTCATCTTCGTCGTGTAAAACGAAGAAAAGTATAAAGTACAATTACTGATATTTGAATTGGTAGCTCTCATGAGGTCTTCGTCTTCGATCATCATAAATCACTAATTTCTTATCAACTTGGAACTATTGAAAGCTCATTTTCTGTTGCTATTTGTTTTGAATATTAATGTTTTGTGGAGTATCTGTTTTTATCTTTATTAGATCGGAGATTAATATTCAGCATGGACTTCTCCATCAGCCCGACGCCATAGCGGCCCCATCCCACGCGGCCGCCAAGGCCGAGCTTCGCGGCAGCCCCATTTGATCCAGCCCATCAAGTGGACCCAGACGTCGACACCCAACTTGCAACACAAACGTCAAAGAATAAAACCTATTAGGTACAAAAATTATGTATCTCCAAGATATCTTGCTTCATATCAAGCAATTATAAGATTATATTTATTGATTTCCTCAAATTTTCTTTGTCGATTCTTTTCGTATTAACTGACTCTAACTGCATAGGATTAAGATTCTCGTTTATATTTAAATTATGTAGTCTTTAATTGATATTGAGAAGTAAAATGATTTTATTATGATCACATAGTATTCGTTTCTTTTATGATCAATGTTTCCTTATTCCCAATTAGAATTTGTCGCTGCAAAATTCTTGTTCATCACATACATTGCTTAGGCAATAGCAAAATCTGGTAACAACACTCAATTATGGTCTCAAGACAATTTATGTTTTTAATGATAAATGGTCGATTTTATCTTATTGCACGTCTATTCAAATCAACCTACAATGTTTCATTTTTGGTAATAAAATATCTTGAAGCGAACAAAATATCAACGTGAAATCTGATATTACAAGTAGATGAGGTTATGTGTAATATTGGTAATCGGTGTGTAATTCTGTTGTCACATCGATATTTTGAACAATATCATACTAATTAATATGGAGTTCGGATATGTACCATCGGACCCTTACAATATTGTTGGCATATATGTTAATCTGTAGTTTCAAAAGCAGCTATTTTAGAGCAAGAAACTGTAACCGTGCCTTTTTTAAGTTAGAAAATTTCAGCTATATACTTCTAAATATAGGGAATTATTGATTCAACTCACGAGTTTTGAGCTGGCCTAACGTCTCTAATCGAGAATTTATAATATTCTAAATATAAGGATAGTCCAATTAAAATTATCCGGCTGTAGGATATCGTAACGGATATATAAATATTTTAAATTCAAATTATGTAATTCACAAACATACACCGAAAAATAAAAGATACAGATTATACTACTCCCTTTATTTGCAAATAAGAGTCTAAGTTCACTTTATCATAAATGGTAATAGGATCCCACATTCCCCTTATATTTCATTTAAAACTAAATAATATATACGAGTGAAACCTATAATCCAATAACTTTTCACTTTACTTAACATTTCTTAAAACCCGTGCAGTTAAAGAATGATATTCTTAATGACGGACAAAAGAAGTAGTAATAATTTAATCTCGGATACAATCTTGCAAACCGAACACCCACTAAGTAAAAAAAGTAGTCAAATCAATATTCTTAGGACTACTGTGCGTAAATATCATTCTTTTTTCGCCCTTCTCTTTTTGAATTTATTTGGCTCTCACATAATAGTGCAGAAGCCTAGGGTGGTGGTGACGGCCATCCCAATATTGATTATTGTGTCCAATGCTTCATATGCATCCTTAACATTGCTCTGAAATGCATCAAGAAAGAGCTATGTGTTAATCAAATTAGGTTTTATAATCTTATCTATGCATGTATGATGTATGATGTACTTCCATCATTACTTTATCTATGTATATAGGATGTACTTTCTCTCTTTATAAAAAAATGTTTTACTATTTTATAGACCGCAATTTAAATCTCATTTGTTTATTCTATAAAGATGAGGCTGACATTTCTTTGATTATTTTTTTTTTATTTTTCTTCGTAAAATTAAATAATTTTACTGTGTCAAATCAAAATAGAACTATAAATTACTGACAAAGGATATATCATTTCATAAAAGTAATTTTTCATATCTATAATTTATCGTTATAAAATTAAAATAAAAACAAATTATGCATAACTTACCCAGATTGAGTTTGATTGATACATGTCATACTCATAAGTGGGTGTATTCCCTGCCTGTAGCAACAAACAAGAGATTTAATTACTGCATGTAAAAGGAGGAAAAGCACAGCATCATTCATTAATTAATTCGAGGCAAATATTATACAGCCTCTGTCCAAAAAAAAAAATAGACAAAGTTATATGTGATACGAATTTAATATACAGTTGGTAAAATCAGAAGGAGAGAGGGAGAGAGGGAGAGAGGGAGAGAGAGATTTAACTTTTACTAGACACCCCAAAAAATATAACTTTTACCAACTCGCAGTAAATTTTCCAAAATTCGCCCAAGAAATTTAATCATGAGAAATTTACTATTCACAAGTTAAAAGTTTGATGTATATTTTCACAAAATTTCAACTTCATGGTTAAAATATAAATCGATCGACTATTATTGTATTTTTTTTACTATTAGCCTGAAAAAAGTTGAAACATTAGGTACTTTCTTACAGTTATTCTGATGTTAGAATATGTTACTTAAAAACTAAATAATGAAAAATGTCCGATTTTTTTTTATCATATATAGTTCGAGGTGTGTTATATTGCTAACCTTTTAAGATGCTAACTTTTTTAACCTATCAACGGAGTGTAGTAAATGTCAATATGATAACATTAAAATGTCAACACATAATGTCAACATACTATATTGACATGTCAACAAAATTATGTGTTTATATTTTTAATACCCTGCGTTGATGAATTGGCATAGTTAGTAACTTAAGAAAGTTAGCAATTGATATCGCTATATAAATTAGCATTACCTCATAATAAGTTACCCTTGGCGCAGGTGCAAGCGTCGAATCTTTCATAGCTTGCAACAACGTATGATTATCCAAAAAATGAACCCGGCCGCCGTGATTATGGTCGCACCTCCCCTTCCCGTAGCAATCCCGACAGAGATCGAACGAGCTTCTACCATTCTTATAGCACTCGACGCAGGAGAAGAATAACCCGGGGATGAATTTGTCGCAGCAGTCGCAGAAAGGGCGGCCGCTCTTGATGATGTAGTACAACGTCATGACCTCGAAGAAGTCGAGGGTGCCGTTGCGGTCGACGTCAAGGTCGTCGAAGAAACAAGGGTTTTCCATGCAGGAATAGCCTTCGTGCCTCATGAAGTCTAGGAACTCGGACACATCGACTCGGCCGTCCCCGTCCGAGTCCATGGATCGGTAGAACTTGTGGGCTAATGCTTGGACATGAGGAGGGCTGGAATGGTAATGAGCTTTTGCGACTTCGCGCAGTTCCTCCATTTCTTTCTGTTTGGATTCATGTTCATTTATTAGAAATAGGAATTACAAAATTCAGCCTATAACAACATTAATCTTGTATTTTTACTTTTAACTGAGTATGTGTATATTCTTAAGAGTAAAGGTCAATTTTGGTCATAAACATATGACCAGAATACGAATTTGGTGCAAAACATTAATTGTTTGAAAAATAGGACCATAACAAATGAAAATGTCGTCGAAGTAGTCCTATTTTTGACAGTTCAATAAAAAACTAACAGTCAACGCTAATTGCACAATGACATGACCATTAGTTTCTTAAGGAATCGTAAAAAAATGACAACTCAGATAATAAGGATTTCATTTGTTATGGACCTGTTTTTCAGAAAGTGAACATTTTGGACCAAATTCATATTTTAGTCATATGTTTTATTACCAAATTGACCTTTACTCTTGAGAATATTATTGAAAGCGTTCTAAAAATTCAGCAAATAACAGCAAATTAAATGAAAGTTGAGGCTTTAAATAATTAAAAATCTAGGCTAAAAATAAGATGAAATTAACACATCAAATAGGCTAAATAATTACTTGCAAGAGAAAGCTACCTGAAACTATAGGGGCCCACAATTTTAAAATTTGCTAGATATTTTAAATTATTATCTGATTAATTAAACTTAAGAATTTGATTTATCCCATGCTTAATAAAAAAAACTTCCAATTTCTAAAATTTGTTAAATTTAATTTATTTTTCCATTGAAAAAGACTTGGTACACAAAGTGAAATGTCTGGCTTCGTCACTAATCAATAACAATAACAAAAATATCGACCGAGCAACCAAGATTACCTTATGCTGAGCCTTTTCAGCACCGGCGGTGCGATCCTTGAGGAGCATGAGCAGGGAGTGATGATCCATCATATGCTGCACGGGGTGCTCATGCGACCAACCGCGGCGGCGGCGGTAGCAAGCGCAGCAGAGATCGTACGTATCTTTGCCTCTTCCCAAGCAAAGCAAGCAAGAGAAGTAGGGCCCCACCAGCAGCTCCGAGCAGGCGCTGCATTTGGCGATGTCCACCTTCTTCTCCATGTAGTGAAGGCACAGAAACTCATCGAAATCGAGGCTCCCGTCGCCGTTCTTGTCGAACTGCTTGAACACCGCCGCCTCGCGCAGCCACGAGCTCACCGACTTCTTGAACTCCCTAAAATTTATCCTCCCGTCGCCGTTGATGTCGAGTTTCGCGAAGGATTGTTTGATCGATTTCTTCTCGGCCTCGCTTGCTCTGTCGTAGTAGGATCTCGCTATATCTCTCATTCCTTCCATCTCTCTCTATTTTTCTCTCTCTCTCTCTACCGTGAATGGATGGGTGGTGGAGAGTGTCTTGTTAATTTGCGAAGATATTTTGTCACATCTACTAAACTTATTGCAATTTATTAGAAATGGGTCACTCACCCGTTAAAAGGAGTCATAAGAGGGAGGGTTGTCCATCCTTATATAGAAGAGATAGGATCATCACCAAACCGATGTGGGACAAGATATTAGAATTTTAACACGCCCCCTCACGTGTGGGCCGAAATGACACATCGGACTTCCATCATGTGGGTAGGCAAGAGAAGAGATAAAGAGATAAACCATCATCGACTTGAGCCTTGCTCTGATACCATATTATAAATGGGTCACTAACTCCTTAAAAGGCCTCTTAAGTCACTAAGCCGATGTGAGACAAGATATTAGAATTTTAACACAATTTACTATGTCTGGTAGCTCTCATGAGGTCTTCGCCTTCGTCAACTTATAATGAAAGAGTACAAAACTCAATTATCACTCAATTTACGATATTTGAATTGGCACATTGGCATTTACTATGAGTTAACTGGGTCTTTCTCAAGTTGACCAAGCCCACATCAAGCAGCCCAACTCCAGATGATGGGCCACATCAAGCCCATCGATCAGCCCGTTGCCAAACAAAAATAATGAGAACAAGGCAAAATGGAAAACAAGAATTGCAATTAAACTCAGTGTAGAACAATTCTCCCAAGACGCTTAGGGGCTACTTGGTACTCCCGCAATCCCAATAATTTGGGACACTTGGACCCGGCACGGGTTTTAAGAAATCTAATTGAGAGTGAGTTGAAAAAGTTGGTGGGAGGTGGGTCCTACTTTTTAAGTATTAGTTTTATAGTAAAATGTGAGTAGGAATGAGTTAGTGGAATATGTGGTCCACTATCAAAAATGGTAAAAGTGAAGTGGGACAAATTTTGTGGGACGGACTGAAATGGAATACTGGGACGAATTTTCTGGGACGGAGGGATTATGTTGGAATGGAATGGTGGAATGAAATGTGATTGCTACCTCCATTCTATTCATTTTCTTGGTGGGATGGAATGAATAAGTGAATGGTTGAAAATGCAAAGGAAATCCAAAAAAATTGACATTTCATTCCTATCTTCATTCCATTCCACCCCCATTCCATTTCATCATACCAAGCACGCCTTTAAGAGTTAAGACAATCCCCCATAGTATTATTCAAGTCCTTCCATATACTCCCAGCTAACATTGCATGTGAGACGTTTTTTTTTGGGCACAGATTTTAGAAGTTGAAAAAAAGCACAGAGAAAAAGTGAGAGAGCGAAATAGAGTGTTGTTTTTTTGCCATAAAATAAAATGTCTCATTTATCATGGGACGATCTAAAAGGAATACGCCTCACTTATGAAGGGACGGATGATATCAATTATACAAGTTTACTAGATAAGAATCTCATAAAACTTGTTGGTTGAAATAAATTTCTAATTTATTCCTAATTAATTCAAAGCATGAAAGCCAAGAATTTATTCCTAATTTAAAATTGTGTCCAAATTTAGAAGAAGGCGATGAAGATTAGTGATAGAGAAATTTCCAACGAGCAAATTATTTTGGTGGAAATGTGAAAGTTTTGCTACATATGTGATGGGGCCGATGTATTTGGATAAGTCCATTCTGATGAATTAATACTCCATATACTATCGTTTGCGCACTACTAGGGGGTGGGTCGATACGATATATCGTATCGAAAACGTTGTATCGTGTATCGTATCAAAAATATCGATATGAAAGAATTTCATATCGTTATCGTATCGAAAGTTTCGATATATCGAACTTTCGATATAAAAAAAATTCATATCGTTATCGTATCGATATTTCGATATATCGTTAAATATCGATATATATCAAAAATTTTGATATATATCGATATATATCGAAAATAAAATATCGATATATATCGAAAATATCGATATATCGAAAATTTTCGATATATATCGTATTTTCGATATAAAACGATATATCGCGATATAAGAAAATTCATATCGTTATCGTATCGAAAACTTACGATATGATATCGTATCGTATCGAAAATTACGATATATCGAAAATTCGATAATTTTTCGATATTTTTCAATACGATACGAGCGATATATCATTTTTTCGATATTTTTCCCCAGCCCTACGCACGACCCATTGACCCGTGACCCATTTTCCACGGTGTGTTTCTTTTAGATACAAAATTATCATGATAATAAAGTGTGTTCTATTATTCTTTTTTTGTTCCGTCTACAATATAGGTCTCATTTAACTTTTCTTATTGGTTTTTGGTTTCCTTACCCATCAATTCATTTTATTTATATTTTATTATAAAATTATAGTATAAAGGTAAGATTCACATTTTACTAACTTTTTTACTCATTTTATTTTTTAAAATAAAAAAATTTCTTAAAACCCGACCTGATCAAAATGAGATATTTATTTCCGCACAGACTGAGTATAATGGTGTGTATAAGATTCGTTCACACAAGGAGGGAGAATGATTTATGAATATATACAAAGTCGCATAATTTATATGGTAATACTCTTATCTAATACTCCCTGGTCCACAAAAAAATAGACAAGTTTTATCATTTTGGGACGTCCACCAAAATTAGACTAATTCAATAAATGAAAAGTCTTAAATCAATACTAACCATATACAGTTGTGGATCGCACTAACACTACTTTCAACCATATTTTCCATTTCTCCCTCTTACTTTACCAATTATGCATTAAAACTCGTATTATTTTACAACTTTCTCTATTAAATAAAAGAATAAAATAAAGTATTATTAAGAGAATAAAATATACTCCCTCCGTCCACAAAAAATAGAGCAATTTGTGTATGGCCCGGGTTTTAATGTAGAATTGGTAAAGTAAGAAAGAAGGGAAAAAAGTAAGAGATGAGGAGAAAAAGTTAAGCGAGAAGTAGTGTTAGTGGAATGATGTATATGGGTTATTATTTGTTGAAAACTTTCCATAAATGATTGTGCTCTATTTTTTGTTATTTTTTGTGGACGGCCAAAAATGGTAATTGTGTTCTATTTTTTATGGACGAGGGAGTAATAAAGAATAAATTAAAAATTATTAAATATGTTAGATTTTAAAAAAAGGTAATAATTTAATTTAATGAGGCGATAAAAAATACGATCCATTAATAACAGAATACCAATAAAATTATAGGAAAAAAACAATACGAGTACTTGGAGCTACATAAATTTTCGTTTAAAAGTGTAACTAATCTTAATTTGAACTAGAAAGACAAATTTTAAAGATTCAAGTATATCCAAGTAGATATCAAACTATATCTGCCCCATAATTAATTAATAAATGGAGTACTATATAAATCATATAACACCTAACTTTCGATATTCACTCCAATATCTATGGGCGTATCCTTCAAAGGCTAACTAGGTTTTTACCTTTTTATAAGTATCGTGAACTCCATTTCCTTATTCAAAACTTCACAGTTTCAAAGAGCATCTAAACTGTTGCATCAATGGCCGGAAATGGGGAAGGACGGGCGATCGGGATCGATTTGGGCACGACGTATTCGTGCGTGGCAGCATGGCAGCACAACCGCGTTGAGGTCATAGCCAACGACCAGGGCAACCGCACCACGCCCTCTTATGTCGCTTTCACCGATAACGAGCGTCTCATCGGAGAAGCTGCCAAGAATCAAGTCGCCAATTTTCCAACTAACACCGTTTTCGGTCAGTTTTTTGTTTTCTATTCTATGCACTTATTATCTCTTCATTCAATCTATTTTTTATGGTGTTTTTGTGAAGAAATATAGGAAAAAGTACTATAACTATTACACTCCAGTCCATTCCATCATACCAAGCATGACCTAAAACGTCGATGTTTCTATCATATTTTTTTAATGTATTATGCAGATGCAAAGAGGATGATAGGCAGGAAATTCAATGACCCAATGGTTCAAAGTGACATGAAACTATGGCCATTTAAGGTCATTCCTCACCCCACCGACAACAACAAGCCTATGATAGTGGTGACCTACAAAGGAGAGGAGAAACAGTTTTCAGCTGAGGAGATCTCTTCAATGGTGCTCTCCAAGATGAAGGATATCGCCGAGGCCTATCTTGGAGCGTCTGTGAAGAATGCCGTCGTCACCGTGCCTGCCTATTTCAACGACTCTCAGCGTCAGGCCACCATGGCTGCTGGAACCATTGCTGGCCTCAATGTTGTAAGGATCATCAATGAGCCTACTGCTGCAGCCATCGCATACGGCCTGGATAAAGGGGGTGATGTGCCTAAGAATGTGCTGATTTTCGACCTTGGTGGTGGCACATTCGATGTGTCTGTGGCCACTATTGAGACCGATATCATTGAAGTGAAGGCTATTGCTGGCAACACGCATCTCGGAGGGCAAGACTTTGACAGTAGGATGGTGGATTATTTCGTAAAAGAGTTTGAAAGGAAGAATGGTAAGGATATTAGTATGAATCCAAAAGCCTTGAGGAGATTGAGGAGCTCTTGTGAAAGAGCCAAGAGGATGCTTTCTTCCTCTTCCCAAACTAATATTGATATTGAATCTTTATTTGAGGGGATTGATATGTTTTCAACCATCACTCGTGCTAAATTTAATGAGCTCAACATGGATCTGTTCAGCAAGTGCATAAAACTGGTTGAGAAATGCCTGAGTGATGCAAAGATGAAACGGAGGAGTGTGGATGAGGTGGTGCTGGTGGGCGGGTCGAGCAGGATTCCGAAGGTGCAGGAGCTGTTGAGGGAGTTTTTCAATGGGAAGGAGGCATGCAAGAGCATTAATCCAGACGAAGCCGTGGCGTATGGTGCTGCAGTGTTGGCAGCCAAGTTGAGTGGTGAAGGCAACGGCAAGGTGCAAAAGCTCGTTCTTTTGGATGTTACTCCGTTGTCTCTTGGTATTGAAATTAATGATGATACTATGTCAGTATTTGTTCCAAGAAATACACCAATCCCAACAAGGAAGGAGAAAATTCACCACACGATGCATGACAATCAGACCAGTGTGAAGTTTCCAGTCTACGAGGGTGAAAGGAGCAAGTCAAAAAAAAACAATCTGCTAGGTGAATTCATACTCCGAGGCATACCACCAGCGCCCAGAGGTGTTGCTAAATTCAAAGTGTGCTTCGACATAGATGAGGACGGTATCTTGAATGTGTCAGCGGAGCACATAACGACTGGAATAAAGAACAGCATCACCATCACCAATGACAAGGGTAGGCTGTCTAAGGAAGATATTGAGAGAATGATTCGGGATGCGAAGAAGTACAAGTTGGAGGATGAGGAGTTTAGGAAGAAGGTTGAGGCTAGGTGTGCTTTGGAGGACTACGCCTACGACACGAGGGACACCATTAGAAGTGCAGTTAGGCTCAAAGCAAAACACAAGAAGAAGATGGAGGATGCTTTTGAGTCTTTCACAAAGTGGTTGGAGTGTAACAAACATGCAGAGGCTGATGATTTTAAAGACAAAATGAAAGAGCTCCAGACTATTTTCAATCCCATCATCGCCAAGATGATGTAAGAATGAAAAATGGTGATTGGTAAGATATCGTGGGCCTTTACTTATATCTATAACTAAGATTTATTTTATCATATTTTGTGTGATGATTCCCAAGATACTATTACTAGTTTATATTCCTCTTTTTTATATATTTTAGTTTCTTCTTCTTTGCTCTTTTTATTGTTTATGCTTTAGCATTTAGCATATTAGTTAGTTTAATGTGTTTTTTAGATTTCTAATAGTGATTCACTTAAATTTATCTGAGTACTGTTAATTACTATATCTTATTTCAACCACAACATATCATTGAAAAGAGGCTTGCTCATAGCATTTCATAAAAAGGTTCAAAAGAAAGTATTCTAGGACAATGTTGGCTTGTAGTATGAAGATAAAGAAATTTTCCGCCTCCGGCTAATACACAAAAGAAGCAATGACAGCGAAGACGTTCTCACTCTAGTCGGAGCTGAGTAATAGTGGTCAAAATGGTCAAAAATCCGCAAAGCAGGAGGTGAAAATGGTGTTGAGCAATGGATTGAGCAATGCATACTTCAAATAATCGTTCAAAGACGCCAAGGGTAAATTTATATGTTTAAGCAGAAAGGAAATAAATAACAAATATAGAAGAATATGAACACTTCCTTAAAAAAATAAAAAGAGGCTTATAAAAAATAACAAAAATCAATATAGTAACTTAAAGCTAGCAATCATCCTCCACAGTCTTCTTGTCTGCTGCTGTGAGATAGCTGCACTTCTAACTTTGTTCCTCGTGTTGTATGCGTAGTTCTCCGAAGCATACCTCCTTATTCTTCTTCCTAAACTTGTCATCCTCCAACTTGTACTTCTCCGCATCCTCAATCATCCTCTTGATTTCTTCTTTAAACAGCCTGCCCTTGTAGTTAATGAAGGTGATGTTGTTTTTCACTCCATTCTCTGTGTGCTCCGCTGACACATTCATGATACCATTCTCATCCATGTCGAACCAGACTTTGATTTTAGGAACACCTTTGGGCGCTGCTGGAAAGCCTTGCAGTGTGAATTCACCTAGCAGATTGTTGTCTGTTGCCTTGCTTCTTTCACCCTCGTACACCCGAACTTTCACACTGGTCAGATTGTCATACGCCGTGATGAAACCTTTCCCCTTCCTGATTGAGATAAACGAATTTCTCGGAATAACTACATCCATCACATCTCCATGTTAAGGTCCACAAATTAGGCATGAGTAAAGCAGTGAACAGATCTATCCCCTCAAACAACGACTCAATCTGAATTTGGGTTTCCAAAGTGGAGGAAAGGATCCTCTTGGCTCTTTCACAAGCACTCTTCAATCTCCTGACAGCTCTTGAGTTCCCACTAATATCTTTACCTGTCTTGCTTTTAAACTCTTTCACGAAGTGATTCACCATCCTGTTGTCCATGTCCCGGCCTCCAAGATGAGTATCTCCGTCAGTAGCCTTCACTTCAACGAGACCATCCTCAATCTTGGCCACAGACACATCGAACGTACCACCACCAAGGTCGAAAATCAGCACATTCTTCGCCACATCACCCCCTTTATCCAGTCCGTATGCAATGGCTGCAGGCGTTGGCTCATTGATGATCCTCATACCATTCAGTCCGGCAATGGTTCCAGCATCCTTAGTGGCCTGACGCTGAGAGTCATTGAAGTATGCAGGGACAGTTACCACAGAATCCGTGACAGTAGATCCAAGATATGCCTCGGCAATATCCTTCATCTTAGTGAGCACCATTGAGGAGATCTCCTCAGCCGAAAACTCTTTCTCCTCCCCTTTGCAGGCTACTACAATTATAGGCTTATCATCAGCACCATGAATAACCTTGAATGGCCAAAATATCATGTCTTTCTGCATTAATGATGCTAACACTGAACAGCTCTACAACTAAAACAAAACAAAATATCAAAAGCAATGCTTCATAAATTTCAACAAGGAACTGGAAATACACTATACCGTTGAAAGAAGCCCTCTAAAATGCTCGGCGGCGGCTCACCAAATCGAAATATATAAAGAAATAAAGTAAGGTGGAGAAACCTGGTAGTCTCTCTAACTTCCATCTGTCTCTCCGCCTTCCCAACAAGTAGTAGCATCGTCTCTCATTCTTTCGAAATCTCCATCCTCCCAACTAACATTGCCTAATAAAAAATATTTTATCATTACAGTGAATTAGTTGTACTGAATAGAAAATTTTTACTAAAAAATTAAGGTTTTTTTTTTAATTTGATAGTAAGTAGGAGTACTTTTAATAGTTATAACTTTATTTAGCATATAGATTAATATATTTACAACTAAATTTACTATTCAAATTTGAAGTTATCTACTTAATTACCTATGTTTCGAATTTATTTAACAGAAAGTAATACTCCCTCCGTCCCTTATAATTTTACTCACTTTGACCCGGCACGAGTTTTAAGAAATTTAATAGAAAGTGAGTTGAAAAAGTTGGTGAGATGTGGGTCCTACTTTAAAAGTATTAGTTTTATAATAAAATGTGAGTAGGAATGAGTTAGTGGAATATGTGGCCCACTACCAAAAATGGTAAAAGTGAAGTGAGTAAAATTATGTGGGACGACCCAAAATGGAATACTAGGTAAAATTATGGGGGACAGAGGGAGTAGTAACAAACTTGTTCTCCTAATATTTTTTAAAATGTACTATCATCATGTGTATTTTTTATTAGACTGTTTTAGGTGTATAGAATATTTACAAACGTGGGAGAATTAGGGTGACACCATGTTTAGAGTGACATATAACACTTTTCCTAGCTCTTAGATACATAAAATGGACGCCTAGGATTAAATTTCATGAATAGAGTGCATATTGCAGTTTACCTTATAAGAAATCTTTATCTATAAAATATCTATTCCAACATCATTTTTTTTATTCCATTCTATTTTATTTATTTTTGTCCAATTCATTTTGTTCCAATCCAATTAAAATATTTCAACAATTGATAAAATAATGTGATTTGTGGTTGTGGCGTGACCATTATTGGACTGGACAAGTTTTTTGTGGCTGTGGAAGAATTTTTGTAACTGTGCATTGGTACTCCCTCCGTCCCATAATAGATGTCACACTTTCCTTCTTAGTTTGTCCCACAAAAGAGGTCACATTTCCTTTTATGAAAAAAGCTTTCTTTCACATTAATATAAATATAATATTTTCTCTCTCCACCTAATCTATAAAACAACTCCTAAAATTCCGTTTCATTCACTAAGTATGTTATTTATTATGGGACGAAGGGAGTATTTACAATGACCGGGTATCTCTCAATTTGATACGTTATCACGCCGCCAAGCCCACATCAACCAGCCCAACTCCAGATGATGGGCCACATCAAGCCCATCGACTAGCCAAGGCAAAACGGAAAACAAGAATTGCAATTAAACTCAGTGTAGAACAATTATCCCAAAGACGCTTAAGACAATCCCCCATAGTATTTATTCAAATCCTTCCATATATACCCTCAGTGGCGGACGCAGAAATTTTGTTTAGTAGGGGCTGCATTGTACTCTATCCATCCGTATTTATAATCTCATTTTGACTCGCGCAGCACGAGTTTTAAAAAATTGTTTGTCACTTGTGAAGAAAAATGATGGAAAAAAGTTAGTGGAAAGTAAATCTTATTTTTATACTCCATATATTGGGTTTATAATAGAATATGACTATGATTTAGTTGAATGTGAGGTCCGATTATCTAAAATGGAAAAAGGGGATAAGAGTTTAAATCGTGGATATTCTAAAATGGCAAATAAGACAATTTTTCATGGACGAGGGAATAACCATAATTTTCAGTTTTACGGTGAGATAAATAATTATAAGCATCTTAGAACTTTAAAACAAATATATATCAGAAGAACTCTTCTAAATAAAATTCTTATTAGATGAGAGAATTTAAAAAGATGACAAAATAACAAGTATATTAGTAATGGAAAATTGAATTGAATTGAAAAGAATTAGAAAGAAAATCAAAAAGTTTTTTTACAATTGAATTGATAAGAAAAAAAATGTAAGAGAAATTAAAATTATCAATGAAAGCTATTTAATGTTTTTTTTAAAAAATTAAATAAATAAAGAATCTGCATTGTTTTAATTAATCATAAGTTTTCAAATTGAAATAGAATAGGTTGTACTTGTAGTACTATGTTTTTCATACACTTAAACCAACTGGAAGAAATTAGAGTATAAATGTATAATAACACTTGCAAATAAATTGGTGGTTTTTTTAAACTATTTGTGGTTTTTAAAAGAGGCGGTTTTCAATTTACAGTCAAATCCCAGTGTGTCATTAAGGAGTACAAATAATATTATTATATTGTATTATTTATTTTATAATACCCTCTCAGGTCGTCTTCTTCCTAAATGCTGCGGTATCCATCATTTTAGTCTGTAGTTCAGAATCTTAGATTCAGCCCCTCCTTTCATTCTACTTTCAATAATTTACTCTCCAGCAGCAATTTTTGGGAAGGGCTGAAGCTCAATTTCAAACTTTTTGAAAATTTTGCAAGAAGAAAAAATGAAAAATAAAAATTTGGGGAAGGGTTTAAGCCCTCGCCCATTGCTTACTATGTCCGCCAATGTATACCCTACTACTATTGCACGTGAAACATTTAACTTGGGCACATATTTTTTTAAGCAGAATTGTTGCTTTTTACCATAAAAGGAAATATCTCGTTTATAATGGGACGGTTAAAAAAAGGAATACGCATCACTTGTAAAGGAAAGGAGGGAGTATCAATCATAGACGTTTATTAGATAAGAATCTCATAAAACTTGCAGGTTCAAATACATTTCTAATTTATTCCTAATTAATTCAAAGCATTATAGCCAAGAATTTATTCCTAATTGAATATTGTGTCTAAATTTAGACGAAGGCGATTAAGATTAGTGAGAGAAATTTCCAACGAGCAAATTATTTTGGTGGAAATGTGAAAGTTTTGTTAAATATCTGATGGGGCCGATGTAAGGATTGGTCCATTCTGATGAATTAATACTCCATATTAGACCTGCCCAAGGTTTATCGAACCGGCGGTTAAAACCGAAACCGTAACCGTCGGTTACGGTTCCGAACCGAAACCGTGAGAATTTACCCGAACCGAAACCGTCGATTTTTGAACCGTGGTTCGGTTCAGGTTCAAAAATTTTCGAACCGAAACCGTGCCGGAACCGCCGGTTCCGCGCGGTTTCAAACCGGAACCGCGAAAAACCGCCGGAAAACCGTGAAATCAAGCCGGAACCGCAAAAAACCGACGGTTTGGAACCGTGAAAAACCGTAAAAAAACCGCCGGAAAACCGTCGGTTCGGAACCGAAACCGAAACCGGCGGTTTTGGAACCGAAACCGTAACCGCGAAACACCCTCGCGGTTCGGTTCCGGTTCAACAATTTCCAAAACCGAAACCGGCGGTTCCGAACCGTAACCGTCGGTTCCTGAACCGTGGGCACCTCTACTCCATATACAATCGTTTACGCACGACCCATTGACCCGTGACCCATTTTCCACAGTCCAGCCCTTATATTATTTGATGTGTTTCTTTTAGATACAAAATTATCATAATAATAAAGTGTGTTCTATTTTTCTTTTTTTTTCGTCTACGATAAATGTCTCATTTAATTTTATATTGGTTTGTGGATTCCATATTTCATCAACTCATTTTATTCGTATTTTTTTATAAAGTTATATTAGTAGGATTCACATTTCACTAATTTTTCACTCACTTTCTTTTTGAAATCAAAAAATTTCTTAAAATCCGACCCAATCAAAATGAGATATTTATTTCCGGACAGAGTGAGTATAATGGTGTATATAAGGTTCGTTCACACAAGGAGGGATAATGATATTATGATATTAAACAAAGTTGCTTAATTTATAAGATAGTACTCTTATCTACTCCAGCGCCTTTGTCTTAGCGGCAAAGAATTTAGACATTATTGTATGAGGTGCCGAGTTCGAGCATTTAAAAAAAAAGAGGTAGTACTCTTATCTATTACTCCCTCCGTGAAAAAATAGAAGTTTTACCATTTTGGGACGTCAACCAAAATTAGACTAATTCAAAAAGTAGAAGTTTTAAACCAATATTAACTTTAAACATCATTCTAATTATGGACCCATAATCCACTAACACTACTTTCCACCACATTTTTCCTATCTCTTCTACTTTACCAATTGTGCATTAAACCCGTAATGTTTACAATTTTATCTATTTTTTTGGATGGAGGGAATACTTACTTTGTTATTCGATCCTAAAAATATGGACTTTTGGTACTGCATTAGCTTTAATGTGAAAATAATGAACTAGGAGAGAGTAACTCTCATAAGCTTATGTATATAGCTGTGCTAGAATTCATTCTTTTATAGCACCGGCGGATCCAAGTGGGAACTAGGGGGTACAAGTGTACCCCTAAAATGGTCTGATTTATTCTAAAACTCCGTGTCGAAAAGTTTCACCTCAACTATGGCGAAACGGAGGGAGTAGTAAATTAACTGAATTTGAATAAAATAAATAAAAGAATAAAATAAAGTAATATTAAGAGAATAAAATATAATAAAGAATATATTAAAAATGATTAAATATGTTAGATTTAAAAAAAGGTAATAATTTAACTTAATGTGACTGATAAAAAAAATTCTATCCAATATTAACAGAATACGAATAAAATTATAGGGATAAAGAATACGTGTACTTTGGACCTACTTAAATTTTCATTTTAAAGTGTAAATAATCTTAATTTAAACTAGAAAGACAAATTTAAAAGATTCAAGTGTATGTAAGTTGAGAACTGATAGATATCAAACTAGAGGAGTGTTATATTGCTAACTCGTGACTTAATTGATAAATACAATTAAATAATAGTAATTAGATATTCAAATTAAGGGCTTAGATGATCAATCCCTAAATGTCAATACGAACAACGAAAAACGTCAATAAGGCCATAGGATTAATTCCAAAAAATATCAATAAGTGTATTAATGTCAATTAACTACATGTTTAGTTATAACTAATTTTTAAAAGAAATCCCAAAACTTTAAATTCATATAACATATATCAAATTAAAGATAATTTCATAAGGATTCCAACGATATCCTACATGCATATGTTCCGACGTCAAAATTTGAAAAAAATTTCAAAAAATTTTAATTTTTTTTACGTACAGCAGAAATGTCAACATACTATATAAAATATGTGAATATAATACATGTAGAATGTCAATATAAGCAATGGGTTAACATTCTTAAAGCATTGTGTTGACATTCTCAAAGCATTGTGTTGATATTTTCGAAACACTATATTGACATTTTCATCCAAAACCGTTAATTTGGATTTTTTTTAATCTTTTTTTTATTTTATTAATAAAAATGAAAATTACACGTGGCAAATTGTAAACCAAACGTTTTCTAAAATCCTATGACCTTAAATTAGTTGTAGTTAACAATTAAATGATGAGTTAGCAATTGATCACCCCACTATCAAACTATATCTGCCCCATATTAAATTAATAAATGGAGTAGTACTATATAAATCATAGAACCCATAACTTTCGCCCCGAAATTTCTTTCCTTTTTTACGAGATTAATCGAGTTAATTGGTATTATTAATTTCTTTTAAAGATGTGTAATCGTAGAAATTCTCGTTGTGATTCCTACTTTGGAATAATCGAAGTGTGTTGTTTTGGAAATAAGATCAAATGGTAATGGCATGATCCTGTTCAAGTGTGCACTGTCTTTTTTTCGAATATGTTTCTTTGGTTGGTTTCTTTTTTTGTCTACTACGATTACGTAGCTAGTCCTAAGTTGTGGGGGAATTTACTAAAGCTTGTTTTGAAATTATAATATTTATTTATTAGTAACATAAGCCTACATTCTTACCAGATCGTTGCATTTACATCCTAATCTACGACTCAGTCGATATCTTGCGCTATAAGTGAATCACTATTAGCAATATATATAAACTTAAAATTAGTTTCGATTGAAATTATATGCTCAAGCAGATGAAACTAAAGAGCAAAGAGATAATCTAACAAAATCTATAAATAAATATATAAAAAGGGAGTTTTAGGAATATTTACAATAATGCCATTTTAGTTAATAATTTGGATTTAATTAAAAAATGTTTTTATTAATGAATTTCTAGATTTACGGCAGTTATAACTTATATGTATAAGGAGAAAATGGAGGAAATAAACGGACTGACAGTTACATATATGAATGATATTAAAGGATTGTGTGTCAATACATTTTGTTTTTATTGATGAAAATTAGCAGAATTACGCTGGAGAAGATGGACGGGGAATTGCAGAAGATTAAGAAGAAAATGCAGTCGCCGCCGTGAAGAAAATAGCGGCCTTCATTCTCTAACCTAATTATCCCTATTAAATAGAAGAGTGAACTACAAAAATGGTCCCTGGACTATGGGTTTATCTCGCCCATAGTCCCTGGACTTTAAAAATATCGCCAGTAGTCCCTGGACTAAGGGTTTATCTCGAAATTGGTCCTTTTGGCTTTTTTTGGTACGAAAATACCCTTTGATATTATTTTGGGGGATTTGGGCAATTTGGTCTTTTTACGCTTTTAACATTTTAAATCTGATATTATTTTAGTTATGTACTAACTTTGATATTATTTCAAAATTATCATTCTCCTTCCATTTTGTTATCCTTCACTGAATTTGTTTTTTTATTTATTTCAATATTAGATTTAATTTTATAAAATAAATTTAATATTTAGATTTTTAAATATCAATAAATTTTTTTAATGAAAACTATTAATTCATGGACACTATAAATATTGATTAAAACTATTAATTTTTGTTATTTAATATAATATTCAATTGAATTGAAGAAGTACAGAAAAATAATATTAATCATGATGGAAAAATAAGAGTTATTCTATTTAGCCTCCGTTCGGTTGTTATAATTGCTTGTGATTAAATATTGTGAAGTTGACTAAAAATTTGATCCTACTTAAAATTTTATATATGAGTATTTTTGTTGAAATTTTCTAGTAAATTTTGATTGTTTTCAAATTAATAAACAAATATTAGTCTTACATTAGATGCATATTTATTTCAAAATAAATTGTGTTATATAATCTATTTATGATTAAAGCTATTTAAAAAATGATTAAAACTAAGGCGTTGTCATGCCTTATTGATTACATAGTACTATACACTATCAAATATTGATTATAACTATTAATTTTTGCTATTTAATAATTTTTATAATTAAAAAAATTTATTGATATTTAAAAATTAAAATTTAAAATTTTATAAAATTAAATCTAATATTGCAATAAAAAAAAACAAATTCAGTGAAGGATAACAAAATGGAAGAAGAATGATAATTTTGAAATAATATCAAAGTTAGTACATAACTAAAATAATATCAGATTTATAATGTTAAAAAGTGTAAAAAGACCAAATTGCCCAAATCCCCCAAAATAATATCAAAGGGTATTTTCGTACCAAAAAAAGCCAAAAGGACCAATTTCGAGATAAACCCTTAGTCCAGGGACTATTGACAATATTTTTAAAGTCCAGGGACTATGGGCGAGATAAACTTATAGTCCAGAGACCATTTTTGTAGTTCACTCTAAATAGAAATAGGTCCTTATGATATAAAGTAGCCCAATTTATATATTTTATTTAGATTAGTGTAACTTATTTGGCTTTTGACAAAACATGGAGTTAGAAATAATAAAAATTTCATGTTTACTGCATCGAATAAATATTGTTAACAACTCTATATACTACATTTTATTGATCATATGGAAGACTTTAAAGTCTGTGTAAGAAATAATTTGGAGACGTTAGAAATTATTTTATATAATTATATCATTATTTTTATTTTTAATGTCATGATTAGAACCATTTTAAATAATATGGTATGGAAGAGTCTTATAAAGTTTGTGACAGTAAAGAATAATAGACATTTTGCTTACTCAATATGAATAGAAGTAAAACATTGAAAGAGAAGTTATAGGTATTTATTGTGTAAAATTATAAAAATAAAATAAAAGATGGCTAGAATTTAGAATTGGTAAACAAAACAACAATTTTTTATAAAATATATTTCATACACTAATAAAATTTACTACTTCCTCCTTCCAATTTAAAATGAAATACTATTTGGTTTTCTGCATGGGAATGTAGTGTTATTTAGTGAGTTAGTGAATAGAAAGTAAAGTAAGAAAAAGAAAAAGTATTGAGAGTGTTATTTCCATTTTTACAAACATTTAATTCTTAACGAGACAACCAACAAAAGAAACGTTTAATTTTTAATGGCTCAGACGAGGAGTACTTTAATCAAATGTATTATTGTAGATGTATATCATACTTATAATTTTAGATCTATATAATGATATGGTTTCTTATTTCAAATAAATATTTTATATTTTGAGAAAAGTCAAATGGGCCGTGCATAGTACGGTGGTGATACTAGTATAATTAAAAGTAGAGTAGTATAGCATAAAAGAGAACAAGCAACTCCATTACACAAATATGAACAAAAATCTTGATAGATAAAAGTAAAGAATGACAATCATCAATTTTCATTCTTAATTCATCTTGGTGATGATGGGATTGAAAATAGTCTCAAGCTCCTTCATCTTTTGTTTAAAATCATCAGCCTCTGCATGCTTGTTACACTCCAACCACTTTGTGAAAGACTCAAAAGCATCCTCCATCTTCTTCTTGTCTTTTGCTGTGATCTTTGCTGCACTTCTAATGGTATTCCTCGAATTGTAGGCGTAGTCCTCCAAGTAAGACCTGGCCTCAATTTTCTCCTTAAACTTCTCATCCTCCAACTTGTACTTCTTTGCATCCCTGATCATCCTCTCAATTTCTTTATTAGACAATCTGCCCTTGTTGTTGGTGATAGTGATCTCGTTTTTCAACCCAGTACCCACATGCTCTGCTGACACATTTAAGATACCATTCTCATCAATGTCGAAGCACATTTTGAATGTAGCAACACCTCTGGGCGCTAGTGGAATGCCATGGAGTTTGAATTCACCTAGCAGATTATTCTCTGTTATCTTGCTTCTTTCGCCCTCGTACACAGCAAAGAGTGCTCTGGTCTGATTGTCGCCGGCCGTCTTAAGAATTTTCTCCTTCCTTGTTGGTATAGGTGTATTCCTTGGAATAAACACTGACATCCGATCTCCATCAACTTCAATACCAAGGGACAATGGAGTAACTTCGAAAAGAACGAGCTTTTCCAAATTGTCATTGCCTTCACCACTCAACTTGGCTGCCAGCACTGCAGCACCACGAGCCACAGCTTCGTCTGGATTAATGGTCTTGAGCACCTCTTTCCCATTAAAAAACTCCTTCAACATCTCCTGCAGCTTAGGAATTCTACTGCACCCGCCCACCAGCACCACCTCATCGACACTGCTTTTCTCCATCTTTGCATCACTCACGCATTTCTCAACAAGCTCCATACATTTGTTGAATAAACCCATGTTAATGTCATCAAATTTAGCACGACGAATAGTAGAAAACAAATCAATCCCATCTATCAATGATTCAATCTCAATCGGGGTTTCGAAATCAGAGGAAAGAACCCTCTTGGCTCTTTCACAAGCATTCCTCAATCTCCTCATAGCTCTTGCATTCCCACTAATATCCTTACCCGTCTTCCTTTCAAACTCTTTCACAAAGTGATTCACCATTATGTTGTCCATGTCCTGTCCTCCAAGATGAGTATCACCGGCGATAGCCTTGACTTCAATGACATTTGCCTCAATCGTGGCCACAGACACATCAAACGTGCCACCACCAAGGTCGAAAATCAGCACATTCTTTGCCACATGGCTAGCAGCTCCTTTATCCAGATAGTACGCAATGGCTGCAGCTGTAGGCTCATTGATGATCCTGACAATGTTAAGGCCGGCAATGGCTCCAGCGGCCACGGTGGCCTGACGTTGAGAGTCGTTGAAATAAGCAGGCACTGTCACAACAGCATTCTTCACAGTTGATCCAAGATATGCCTCGGCGATATCCTTCATCATAGTGAGCACCATTGAGGAGATTTCCTCAGCAGAAAACTCTTTCTCCTCCCCTCTATAGGATACCGCGATCATAGGCTTGTCATCAGAGCCAGGAACGACCTTGAATGGCCAATATGCCATGTCACTTTGAACCGTTGGGTCGCTGAATTTGCAACCGATCAACCTCTTTGAATCTGTGTAAGAAATAATTGAATTAGATAGAGATGAGAAAACAACAATGTTTGGAGAGCATAACAAACGAAACATGAAACCAAGAAAATAAAATTGTGGTTGGACTGGTTTAGTAGCATCTGCTTCCACACATCACACTTCCTCAACCGTCAATTGCTAATTAACATTGATAAGAAAATAATTGCATTCCTTTTGCATACTCCATCCATTCATGATTTAAAGAGTGAGTCATTTTGATTTGATTTTAAAAAATTATTTAATCAAAATTATTTGACTTTGTAAATGAAAAGTGAACCAAAATTTATAATGATGGATATAATGGATAGATGGAATATGTACTGGAAACACATTATGTGGGGTCCACATATTAAATTTTGGAAAAATAAATAGATTTTCAAACATAAACGGATGGACTACATACCAATAAAAAGGCAATATTGAAGTTTGCATTTACTTCAATCTTTTAAAATATACTACCCACGCCGTGCGGGACGGCGGTCAGGAAGGTCCAGGGACGGAGCCAGAAATTCCATACAGATGGGGCAAAAATATATATAAAGATATTTTAAGAAGTAGAGAAGGGGCATATATAGAGGATGTTCAAAAAATTTTAAAACTTAATGATCAAAATAGTATAAATAATTTTTTTCAGCTGGGGCAATTGCCCCTTGTGATCCTCATATGGATCGGTCCCTGGGAAGGTCGCTATTACAAGCGATGAGCCGTCCCGAGGAAAGAGAGAGCACCAAGAGCACGGGCTAGGCCGAGAGAGTGGGACGGCGGTGGGACGGGACCTATTGCGTCCCGACCGCCGAGCCGTGCCGTGCCAAATTTTTAATATATTTTTTTAAAGAATTTTTTATTTCTACTCTATGTATAGAGTTCATTGCACTTTATTGGGAGGGCTGTGGAAGAGCGGTGAGAATGAGAGGGCTCTTCCTACTGTGAATGCTCTTAGATAAGAAAGTACAATATGCATCTGAAACAATAAAGAACGGAAACCATGCAAAATGGAATAGGAAACATACCGAAAACAGTGTTGAAGGGATTATTGGCAACTTGATTCTTGGCGGCATCACCAATGAGACGATGGGTGTCAGTGAAAGCAACCTGAGACGGCGTGGTACGGTTGCCCTGATAGTTTGGTATAATCTCAATCCTTTCGTGCTTCCACGCCGCCACACACGAATATGTCGTCCCCAAATCGATTCCAATGGACCGCCCTTCCTCCATTCCCGCCACTAGTGATTCTAAAACAGCGCTGCAATTGAAAGAAAACAGAAGTATGAAAACGAATACATTAAACGGTTGTCGGTGAAAATTTCAACAAGAAAATGAAGTGCAGGGTAAAGAGGGCCGCACGGCTTAGCTGATGAGAAGGGCATCCTAGGATATGCTGTGGATGCTCTAAGAAGTGTGTTTTGGAAATAGGGAAAATGAATTGAGAGAAGCTCTGATCATATACACTAGCAGCGGTGGCTCACCCGAAATATATAGGTCATAAGTAGAAGTAGCATGTCTTTTCCCCTCACCTCCCGCCATCACCATCACCATTTCCAAAACGACGAAACATTCTTCGAGTACTATAAAATGAATATTAATGTTGAGCGGCCGCAACTTGGGTATCCAATTAATTGGCACGGATTTAAGATATGTGTAAGTGGGTTGAAAAAATTTTACTCCATCCGTCCCGCTTTAAGAGTCTCGGTTGAGTCGGGCACATGTTTTAAGAGAAAAATGTTTGAGTGTATAATAAATAAATGTTGTAGTGGATGTTGGGACCTACTTTTAATTGAGTGTCCAATAAATAAATATTATAGTGGATGTTGGGACTCACTTTTAACACTTTTTTATTAGTTATAGTGGATGTTGGGACCCACTATTAACATTTTTAACACTTTTTAGGCATTTTTTTATTAATTTATTCCAATCGGGACTCCTAAAGCGGAACGCCTAAAATTAATCAACCGGGACTCCTAAAGCGGGACGGAGGAGTATAATAAAATGTGAATGCAATGAGTTAGTGGATTGCGGAGTCTATTATAAAAGTAGTAAAAAGTAAGGGTGACGTTAATAAGGAATGGACGAAAAAGGAAATTGGTGTCGATTAATGGAAGACTGAAAGAGGGGCGAAGCCAGGAATTGATGTGAGAAGGGGCAAAAATATATAATCAACAAATTTTGAAATACTGAGAAGGGGCATCTCAGAGAGAATCATAAGTAAATTTGTGAATTAAAAAAAATTAGCATTGATATATATTGAGGAGGGGCAAATGCCCCACTAACACCACTACATAGATCCGCCCTTGGGAAATAGTATATTCTAGTAAAATAATACACACATTTTCTTTTTAGACCGTTCACTATTAAATACTCCTCCTGTCCATCATTTAAAGAGCTCTTTTGACTCATCACGAGTTTAAAAAAATTGTTTAACTTTGCGAAAAAAAATAAAGGGAAAAAGTGAGTGATATGCGAGATCCATTTTTAATATTAGTTTTATAATGATTTGTGAGTGTAAAAAATTAGTGCAACGTGGGGTCTGCACACTAAAAATGAAATAAAATAAATAATTCTATAAATTATGGACAACCAAAAATGACAAAATGCTTTTTTAAATGGTTTGTCAAAGTGAGTATTTTTATTCACTTTTTAAATTTTTTTGTAAGTGAACCTTACATTCCATGCACTACTTCATCTATTTCCTACAATATTCTCCGCACAAAACACACAAAACAACACTACATTAAATCAAATAATTCCTTAAAATTTTGCACCAATCCAATATAAAAAAAACACTGGTCATCATTTTGGTTCAATTCCATATTTTAAAATCTGAATTTTCAGAATGAACTAAGACAGTCTTAAAAATTACATTCCTTTTGATTTTGCAGACATTGAGTTTGAGTTTGCATATATCACCATTTGCATTTTCATGATTATTCATGAAAGTACTAATGTTTATGGACATTTTTTACGCTATTTTATATTTTTCAATACACCAACTAACACTTTAAAAATCATTTTTCTGTTGTCCTAATTAAAATTATCGGATGCAAAAATGAATCTCAGTACACAAACCAAAGTGTCCCAAAAAATAATAGATTAGGGCCCTTGTAATAATAATTTGATGTAGTGAGAGTTCATAATTTGCAAAGCATGGATAATCTCTTTTTCATTTAGTACCTGGGAGGACTTCAATTCGCAGCACTATGTATCACAGAAAAAAAAAGGTTCAATCATTGAGGTCCAGCTTTAAAAAAATGTATACGAAGTCTTCGGGGATAATTAATGTTTAATGACAGCTTCAGCGCTACATTAACTAAGAAAAAAATAATAAGTATTCTCTACTAGACTAGTAAAAAATTTTAAGTCAATTCAATTATCAGTAAGGCTCTCTCTTACCAGGCCTCACTTAAGTAATTTAAATTCATCGTTGAAAGCGACTCAGTAAATGCTCTAGTAGTTGTCTATTGTACTTAGAAAAATCAAAGTGTCCCTTTTTTATTTTTTTGCAATAGAAGAGGGCAATGCCCCGCCGTAAGGTTCAAACTCATCCCTAAATTAAGTCACGTAGATTATGGAGTAATTAATAAATCTCTTTTACCAGGCCCCGCTTATGTAATTATAATTGATAGTTGAAAGCGTCTCGCTAGTTGCTCTGGTGTTTGGTCAATTGTGCTTAGAAAAATTAAGTGTCATTTTTTTTTGCATACATAGAAAATGGGAGCATTAGGGTGCCACCATAGTTAGAGTGACAACGTACCACCAACCTCGTGCTGCCACGTGGCACGCTATCTAGCAATATTAGGGACTTATCCAGCAATATCATAGTAAGCGTTTTGGATGGATTTCTACAGATTGCATGATAGTACTACGTGGATTGCAGTGTAGAATGCCGAGTATTGCTGTATAGGCTATAATGCAAAATAACGGTATAAAAAAGTAATATGTCTACATATAAACAACAACTGAAACATTCTATGCATATACATCAATACTCAACAATTTACACAGCAATCCACCTATTACTATCATGCAATCTGTAAATGCATACTAAATGAATATTGCTGGATAACGTGCCATGTGGCAGCACGAGATTGGTGGTACGTTATCACTTTAAGAAGGGTTGTCATCTTAACATAATCACATAGAAAGTACCTTAAAGATCAATTGAGTTTATTTAGTTAAGGTTATTAATTTTAAACATGTATTTCACTTAAGATAATACAATAATTATATCATCTTATTCTGATGCATCTCATTTTCTTGGGCTCTGGCCATGGACTTAGAATACTTTGGCTCTTTCCCCTCCCCTCCTCCCTCCAATTCTTATAAAATATACTATTAAGAATTCATTTAATAAGGAAATAAGATGTACTCCCTCCACCTTCAAATTTTGTCACATTTTTTTATTTTTGCCCGTCTCATAAAATTTGTCACATTTCACTTTTTTATCATTTTTTGTAGTAGACCACATGTTCCACTAACTCTTTCCAACTCATAATTTATTATAAAATTAATTGTATATAAAAGTACGATCCACTCTCCACTAAAATTTTCAACTCACTTTTCATCACAGTTCTTTAAACCCGTGTCTAATCAAAGTATGACAAAATTTAAGGGACAGAGTATTACAAATTAACAGTAAAACAAACTCTAGAGAGAATTGAAAGTAAAAGCTCATGCATTAAAATTTTACAACTTTCCACTACACTACATTTTAATGACATGTGGAGTATTGAATAACAATATACTCCTACATCCGTCAATGAAATGTTGTCTAATTTGTCATTTTGGTCTATCCGTGAAAAATTGTCCACTTTATTTTTTTTATTTTTGTAAATGAACCTTACTTTCCTATAGCTCTTTACACTCACATTCTATTATAAAACTAATATATCAATGTTGGACCATCATTCCACTAACTTTTTCAACTCATTTTTCTTCACACCCACAACGAGACAAAAGCAATATTTCATATACGAAGGGAGTATTTAGACAATTGGAGGAGCATACATAGTATTTTACGCCTCAATAATAAGAGACGGTTAAACTCCCATCCTAAATCTGCCACAGAATACAATCAAAATAATCCGACTCTAAATTATACAACCTCCGTCCATGAAAATTCGTCCCGGTTTGACCGGGCACGAGTTTTAAAAAATATAATTTAAAGTGAGTTGAAAAAATTAGTGGATTGTGGGTCCTACTTTTATATACTCCCTCTGTCCCATTAGAAATGCAACGTTTTCCTTTTTGAGTTGTCCCACTAAAAATGAAACGTTTCCTAAAATGGAAACATCACTCTCTCTACTTTTCCATCTCTCCTACTTTACTCTCTCTTCATCAACTCACAAAACAACACTGCATAAAATCCCGTGCCGAAAACCAAATGTTTCATATTTATTGGGACGGAGGGAGTATTAGTTTTATAATAAAATGTGAGTATGAATGAGTTAGTGGAATATGGGGTCCACTACAAAAAATGATAAAAGTGAAATGGGACAAATTTTTAGGGACAGATGAAGAATGAGATAAATTTTCGTGGACGGAGGTAGTAATTAGTACATATTTTATGGCACTTCATTTGTAGAATTTGTTTGCCTTTCCCATATTGTCACATGATAGTGCACAAGGTGCTGGAAAGGTTCCCAATGCTGACTGCTACTTCCAAGGCGTCAAGTGTCGTCTTGAATTTACTCTGAGATGCATCAACAAAGAGCTACGTATTAATCATATGAAATTTCATTTTATCTTTACATGTATGACGCATCATTCACATAAAAATATTTTCCCATATCTATAATTTCTCGTTTTAAAAAAAATCGAATTAATACGAACTACGCGTACTTATTACCCATTTTGAATCTGATGGTGCTGGATCATTTGCATTTTGAGTATGTGCAGTGCTATTATGATGTACTGGAACTATGGCATCTGTGGTTTCATCACATGCCTGCAGCCATAAACAAGAAAAGTAAAATGAGACATTTATTAGTGGACGTAAAAAAAAGGAAAAATGAGACATTTAATGGCTTACGGAAGCAGTAGTTCCGTCACTACATAAAACCCACATTACCTCATTTGAATTTGCACCCGACGCACGTTCAAGCCCCGGATCTCTCATAGCTTGCAGAAACGCATAATTGTCCAAGAACTGAGACCGACCGTCGTGATTATGATTGCATTTCGCCATCTGGTAGCAATCACAACACAGATGGAACGAGGTATTAGGATTGTTAAAGCACTCAACGCAGGAGAAGAATATCCCGGGGATGAATTTGGCGCAGCAGTCGCAGAAGGGCCGGCCGCTCTTAATAATATAGTAAAGCGTCATGACCTCGAAGAAGTTGAGGGTGCCATCACTGTCTAGGTCGAGCTGTTCGAAGAATGAACGGTTTTGCATGAAGGGATAGCCTTCGTGCCTCATGAAGGCTATGAACTCGGATAGATCGACTCGCTGGTCTCCATCTGTGTCCATTGATTGGAAGAACTCATACGCTAATTCTTTCACCTGTGGAGATCCAGCTCTGTAATAGGCTTTTGTGATTTTGCGCAGTTCCTCCATTTCTTTCTGCATTGATTAATATCATGGTTGAAAAACTCATTGTGCGAAAATTACACAAAACTCAGAAGTTTGTAATTTAAGTAGCGGCAAGCCACCAATAATTGTCTCATTTTGCAATTTTCGTCTGCCCACCACTGAGTGTCACATTTGTTTTTTTTTTCTATTTTTGATGATGAACTCCACATTGCACAAACTTTATATCATTTATATTTTATTACTGTAAAACTAATACTTCTTCCATTCTAGCATAAGCGAGCCACTTTTTCTTATAGGATTTTACTTAATAAGTGAGTCATTTTTCTTTTTTAACAAAAATATCATTTCTCATGTACTTTATCCTCTTTTCACTTATTTACCTTTTCATGTCTCATACTTTATTTTCTTTCCACTTAACTCTTTAAATATTCATTTATTAAATCTTGTGCTTGAAAGAAGAATCTCGCTTGTGATAGGATGGAGGAATTATATAAAAATAGGACTCACCTTTCACCATTTTTTACAATTACTTTTCATTACATTCTTAAAATTTGTGATAAGTAGATTACATAATTATTACTAATAAGGTTAGAGGAAAAATGAAAAGTGGGCTTAGTTGGTGATATTACTCTAATAAGATTACCTTGTTCCGAGCTTTTTCATCGTCGGCGACGTGATGCCTGAACAGCATGAGCAGAGAGTGATGATCCACCATGTACTGTGAGGAGTGCTCATGCGACGAACTGCGGCGGTGGCGGTAGCAAGTGCAGCAGAGATCATACGTATCTTCGCCTCTTCCCAAGCAAAGCAAGCAAGAGAAGTAGGGCCCCACCAGCAGCTCCGAGCAACCGCTGCATTTTCCTATCTCTACCTTCTCCTCCATGTAGTGAAGGCACAGAAACTCCTCGAAATCGAGGCATCCGTCACCATTCTCGTCGAGCTTCTCGAACACAGCATCAGTGCTCAGCCACGAGCTCACCGATTTCTTGAACTCCACCAGGCTTATCTTCCCGTTGCTGTCCACATCCAATTTATTAAAGGATTGTTTGATCGATATCTTGTCGGCCTCGCTTGCTCTGTCGTAGTAGGATCTCGAGATCTCTCTCATTCCTTCCATCTCTCTCTCTCTCTTAATTAAATTGATGTGTGACGAAGAACATTAATATATATACTAGCATTTTCTGATTCGACTAAAAATATTTGCCCACTTGATAGAAAAACAATGCAAAGATAACTAGTGTTAGTTAATTTGATTCAACGCCTACTAGATATTAATGCAACATTTATATATGCGGTAGCTCTCACCACTTGGCCTAGTGTGTAATCAACAAATTTTGTGATATTTTTCTTGGACCATTATACTCCCTCCGTCCCACAAGATTGTCTCATTTTTCCATTTCCGTCTATCCCACAATGTTTATCTCATTTCACTTTTATCATTTTTGGTAGTGAACCTCATATTCCACTAACCTATTCCTACTCACATTTTATTATAAAACTAATACTTTAAAAGTAGGACCCACATCCCACCAACTTTTTCAACTCACTTTTCATTACATTTTTTAAAATCCGTGTCAAGTCAAAGTGGGACTATCTTTGTGGGACGATGGAAATATAAATTAATGAACATGCTATAGTTTAAATAAAGACCAAATAATGAAAAAACGATGATTCCTTTCAATGATGGATCCAGAAATAGTAAATACATAGTAGGAGTATAACTTTATAATTGTTATCAATAAGACAATTACCACATAATTTATTTAGTATACTATCATTTTAAACCTTTGTTTAAATTTTTATCAATTAGACAATTGCCACATATCACTAGAGAAAATGATAGTAAATTGGGTTATTTTTACAAAAAAAGAAGCTATCCATTAACCTATGAGTAAGCACAATCATGACTCTGGAAAAATTCATAGTTTGAATGAACAAATTGATACAATTGAATATTATGCAACACTTGGTCAATTTCTAACTATAATCACCCTAATAATAACTAATATGCATCGACTCCTACTAAGTCAATATTAGTTCTAGCGATGCAGTTCTAAATTCTAATATTGCCAAAGTTCCTTTATTTTATTTAATTTTTAGCTTCTGTATATTCTTTTTCCTTTTCACGAATATATTTACTTTCTTTGTCTCATAATAAATGTCATACTTGGATGATGACACAAAATTTTAGGAGATGTTATTTTTTCTGTAAATGGTGAGAGAAAATATATTTCTATATATTGATTTGAGAGAAAATTTTTTTAAAATGAAAATGTGATATTTTTTGTGAGATAAATTAAAATATAAAAATGTGACATTATCTGACGAGAGAGTATTAATATTGTACCAAAAAATATGAGACGAGCACCATATTCTGTTGTGGAACTGGCAACAATAAACAATCTAAAAGGTTTTAAGAAGATGGATTATTTTAAAGGACAGGTGCTAAATTTTAAAATTGCATGTAAAGTGGGGTTGGGTCTAAAGTCTGCCTATTGGAAGGTACTACCTCCGTCCCTGAAAATTTGATACAGTTTACTATTTCGATCCGTCCCTGAAAATTTGATACACTTCACTTTTACCATTTTGGTAGTGGACCCCATATTCCACTAACTCATTCTTACTCACATTTTATTATAAAACTAATACTTTAAAAGTAGGACCCACATTCCACCAACTTTTTCAACTCACTTTCCATTACATTTCTTAAAATCCGTATCGGGTCAAAGTGTAGCAAATTTTGAGGGACGGAGGTAGTATTATATAGGGGTGGGGAAACGGTTCTCGGTTCTCGATTAACCGAGAACCGAACCTTATTTTTCGTTTCTTGGTTAATATTGAACTCAAAAATAAGGTCAAGGTTCGGTTTCGGTTAGTGGGTTTAGGATTTAGGCGGTTCTCGGTTCCGAAGGGTTAGAACCGAAGAACCGATAGATTAGGATATAATTTTAAAACTAAAATTATAGTTTATTTAAATTGCATTATTTTCGTTCAAGTAGATAAAGTAATAGATATATTGTCATAGATATGTTTGGATAATCTGTCATAGTTTAGTGATTGTGCATATATGCATTGTTTTACTCTACGTTTTTTTCATTTAATCCATTTTCATTGTAGGATGTTTTTTTTATTGTTTTTTTTTTTTCAATTACACGAAATATATATATTTATTTATATTCTATCTAATTTTTGTCAAAATCAGTTTCTAGCGCAATTGGTAACCTATCATTCCTTCTTCTCCTCCATCTAGGATGGAGACCTAGCAAACGCAAAATTTCTTTTTTAAATTAAAAATCGCAATTGATTTCGGTTTCTAAGGGTTCAGGTCCGGTTCTAGATTTCGGAAAAAATGGGAGTCGGTTAACCGACTAATCGGTTCGGTTCTGACCGAACCGACTGAATCCCCAGGCCTAGTTATACCCCTAAAGTTGATTGTGTCAATTTAGTCGGCATTAATGGTGTCTCATTTTATTTTACATACTATATAGTTTTTTAACTTTATTCTAAATTTATTATAAGGGTTTTTTTTTAAGGAATGAAAATATAGAATATATTGTCACTTCTATTATTTAAAATTGACCATTAGCGTTGATAAATTCAAAAGTAGGATACACTATAATTTTTTTTAAGAAATTATGTTTATGATTCCCGAATATATAGATGATAGACTAAGTGTATTAAATGTCATCATTTATATAATCGAACAATTTGTTTGCATTATATTTTTCATCTGCGCGATCATATATAATTTCTCCAAAATTATAAACTATTAAATAATTGAGAAAAATGTCAAATCTAATATAATTGACCTTTTTTTAAAACTACAAATATACCAATATTTGACTATATTTATATTTCTTTTTTGACAATTTGCTTTAAAAATGTCGTTTTCAATTTCTTTGGTGAGTTTATATAAGGAGTTATATATGCAACCTTTCGATTTCTAGCTGAACTACAATGTCTTTGGTGTATATAATAATTAACTGACGACAGCTTCGGAGTTAACAAAATTAATAATTCATGTCAACTACATCTACTTTTAATAAAGCGGTTTCTTACTAGTCTCACTTAAGCAATTATAACTATTCGTTGAAATCGTCTCAATTCGTGTTTGGTCGATCGAGCTTATAAAAAATAACGTGACCCTTTATTCGTTAATTTTTTTCTCAAAAAATCGATAACCGTTCCCTATTTATATCTACGGTCTTTAGTGACTTAGACCTATTCAGAATCGTATTAGTAACTAAATTCTAATTTTTAAAAAGTCTAATTATTTACACTAGTCATATTTTTACAGTATTTACAATTTTGGGTTCTTTAAATTGAAAAAAAAAATCTCACTTATTAGTATTTCTTTTACAACCCTTGATAATGAATTAAAACAATACATGTTTACAATTATAAAATCATTAACTTTTTTGTAATGTAATGATATATCATCCATACAGAAGAGAAACAGCTAGTTTATCAATTGTTGATTATAAAATGGAGTTGGATAAATTGTTGATTATGTGTCAGTCTTATAGAAGAGAAATAGCTAGTTTATCCAAATTTTATATATCAGTGTTACCGAAGAAAAACAGCTAGTTAAAGTTTATCAAATTTTAGCAAGAAATAGTTGACATATATTGTTATTCTGTTTTGGTGGTCGTGTTTCAATTATTATTTCTACTAAAATCGTGTAAATTCATGCAAACAAAAACTCATGAGTAGGGGATGAAAAGTGATTTTTTACCCAATTCAAGATTAAAGAGCCGCCTTTTAAAAAGCGTCGAAAAAAATAATTTAGAGACGTTTTTCAAAAGGCGTAGAAAAATTCACAAAGCTTTCATTTTGTGTTGCATATAGAAAATAATTCACCTACACTTGCATTTTGCTGTCCTTATTTTGGGTTGGCACACCATCAAAAGGGACACTTTTTAAACCGTCAATAAATTTTTAGCAAAAATTATAAGCGTCCCAAATAGACTTAAAAAAATCACAAAAATACTATAGGCGAATCTAGGAGGACGACAGTGGCCAAACCCCAGCTAGAGTGGCGGCTTGCCCTATGCTATGTCCATCTCTACAAATGTGTGGTATCACAAAATTCAACTAGGTGTTGGAGTCGATATAATTATCGAAAAAAAAACAGTTAAGGATATTTATTAATATAACTAAGGATGTTAATTTATATTTCTAAATATACCATCAACACCAACGCTTCAAAAAACGTCTTTATTGTTGGTGTCCCAATTAAATTTAAAGGACACAAATGGAAACTTCCTAAAAAACAAAAGATCAACAACCAGATTTGGTTCAAAAATTTCGAAGTAACAAGAGAGAGATTTGCTGATGAGATTAATAATAATTTCTACTAAAAGACTACTAATTAAAATCGTATGAGTATAGAAAATCCAAGAAATAAAATCAAATTTAATCTTTGAGTCAAAAGGATATAGAGTATATTGCAAATAAAATAAGATCTCGAAAGATATGACCAAATCTAATTGAAAATCAAGTTAAATAATTAAATTTACTGTTTTAGAAGTGAGAAAGCTAAGGTACTTAGTGAACATTGAACAGTTTCTTTTTGCTAACATTGGATTAATACATTTTTATTAGAGCATCTCCAATAGCGGCTAGCCGATTCGCGGCGCTAGCCGGTCGGCTAGCCGAACTACTGCAATCGGCCAGCGCCGAATCGACGAGAAATTAGGCGAGCGCACGCCGATTCGGAGGCGCTGGCCGCCATTGTAGGCTGGCGATCGGCGAGCGATCGGCCAGCGCAATATTTTTTTTTTTTTTTTTGAAACACTATATATTCAAGATTTTCACGCCATTTTCATTTGCAACACTTGTTTTAATGAGTTTTCTCTCTATCTAAATTTCTGTACAAGAGCAACAACGCGAAATGAGTAACGCGGACGGTAGTAGAGGTGGTAGTGGTGGTAGTGATGGGGATGTTGAGGAATACGAACGACGAATGAAAGCCTACATGAACCGCGAGATGGAGCGGTACATGCAAAGGGCATTGCAGCCGGCGGTACCTCGCCCCGTACCCGTTGTCCACCGCCGAACAGTGATTGATCGGGATCACGTAGCTGCACATTAGCGGCTATATGACGACTACTTCTTAGAGAACCCGCGGTTTGGGGACATCCTGTTCAGGCAGCGTTTTAGAATGCGCAGGGAGCTGTTTATGCGTATCGTTGACGCTTTGAAGCAGCGATATCTGTGTTTCCGCTTCAGACACGATGCGGCTGGCAGACCCGGCCACACCCCTATTCAAAAGTGCACGGCGGCAGTCATACAGTTGGCCTACGGATGCGCGGCAGACATGTGGAATGAGTACCTCCACATCGGTGAGTCGACAGCCCTGGAATGTCTGATATTTTTCTGTCAGGGCGTGATTGCAGTATTCCGTGATCAGTACCTTCGAAGCCCTACCCTCCAAGATTGTCAGGATCTGATGCAGATGCATGGGGAGTAGCATGGGTTCCCCAGGATGTTAGGCACCATAGATTGTATGCATCAGGAGTGGAAGAACTGTCCGACTACCTGGAAGGGGGCCTACACGACCGACAACAAGGGAAAGAATCCCACGATGATCCTCGAGGCCGTAGCTGATTAATGGCTGTGGATCTGGCATGCGTATTTTGGGGTAGCCGAGTCGAACAACGACCTCAACGTCCTCAACTCGTCGCCCCTCTTCAACGAGCAGTGTCAGGGCTCGGTTCGGCCGTCTCATTTGTGGCCAACGACAACCGGTATGATATGGGCTACTACTTGGAGGATGGAATATACCGTAGGTGGCCCGTCTTTATGAAGACGATCAGGCATGCAAATGATGACAGGAAGGCCTACTTTGCGGAACGGCAGGAGTCGGCGCGCAAAGACGTGTAGCGCGCATTTGGTATGCTCTAGTCTAGATGGGCGGCAATTAAGGGTCCAACGCGTTTGTGGGATGTCGGCTGCATTGCTGATATAATGTACGCCTGCATTATCTGCACAACAAGATCGTCAAAGACGAAGGCGTACAACTGACTAATTGGGCCAATGACGATGAAGCCGGTCCAAGCCACGGTGTGGCCACCCCCAATGTAAGAAGGGGGTATACCTCACGTTGAAGCCGACCGCCTCCAGGCAGATGCCGACATGCGCCAAGTGAATGCTCATATTCAACTTCAAAAGGATACAATTGAAGAGTTGTGGGCACGGAAGACTGCACGGCGATAGTGTTTTTTCTTTATTATGTAAATATTTTTTTTAATGAATGTAATTTTTTTTAAAATGAAATTAATATGTCTCGTAAATTTAATTCCATAATTAATCGTAAATTTAATTCCGTAAATTTAGTTGTTTTTGAATTATTTTTATTGCGGCTAGCCTGTGACTAGCCTATTTGCTTAAAATGATGATGTATCAGGTGGAATTTTAGTACTGATGACGTGGTGGGGAGAGATAGTGGCTAACCTATGACTAACCTAAATCCATTGAAAATACAAGATATCTTACTAATCATCATTTTTCATTCTTACATCATCTAGGCGATGATGGGATTGAAAATAGTCTGGAGCTCTTTCATCTTGTCTTTAAAAACATAAATCTCTGCATGTTTATTGGACTTTAACCATTGCGTGAAAGACTCGAAAGCATCCTCCATCTTCTCCTTGTCAACTGCCGTGACCTTTGCTAAACTTCTGATGGTGTCCCTCATGTCGTAGGCGTAGTCCTCCAAAGCACACCTAGCCTCAACCTTCTTCCTAAACTCCTCATCCTCCAACTTGTACTTCTCCGCATCCCCAATCATTCTCTCAATATCTTCCTTAGACAGCCTGCCCTTGTCATTGGTGATGGTGATGTTCTTCTTCATTCCAGTCGTTATGTGCTCCGCAGACACATTCATGATCCCATCCGCATCAATTTCCATACACACTTTGAATTTAGCAACACCTCTGGGCGCTGGTGGAATGTCTTGGAGTGTGAATTCACCTAGCAGATTGTTTTCTTTTGACTTGATCCTTTCACCCTCGTAGACTGGAAACTTCACACTGGTCTGATTGTCATACATCGTGTAGAGAATTTTCTCCTTCCTTGTTGGGATTGGTGTATTTCTTGGAACAAATACTGACATAGTATCATCATTTATTTCAATACCAAGAGACAACGGAGTAACATCCAAAAGAATGAGCTTTTGCACCTTTCCATTGCCTTCACAACTCAACTTGGTAGACAGCACTGCAGCACCATATGCCACAGCTTCATCTGGATTAATGGTTTTGTATGCCTCCTTCCCACCAAACAACTCCTTCAACATCTGCTGGATCTTGGGAATCCTACTCGACCCGCCCACCAGCACCACCTCATCCACGCTGCTCTTCTCTACCTTTGCATCACTAAGGCAACTTTCAACCAGATCCATACACTTCTTAAATAAGTCCATGTTAAGGTCCACGAATTTAGCACGATTAACAGTAGTAAACAGATCTATCCCCTCAAACAACGCCTCAATCTGAATTTGGGTTTCCAAAGTGGAGGAAAGGATCCTCTTGGCTCTTTCACAAGCACTCTTCAATCTCCTGACAGCTCTTGAGTTCCCACTAATATCTTTACCCGTCTTGCTTTTAAACTCTTTCACGAAGTGATTCACCATCCTGTTGTCCATGTCCTGGCCTCCAAGATGAGTATCTCCGGCAGTAGCCTTCACTTCAACGAGACCATCCTCAATCTTGGCCACAGACACATCGAACGTACCACCACCAAGGTCGAAAATCAGCACATTCTTCGCCACATCACCCCCTTTATCTAGCCCGTATGCAATGGCTGCAGCAGTAGGCTCATTGATGATCCTCATAACATTAAGTCCAGCAATGGTTCCAGCATCCTTGGTGGCCTGACGCTGAGAGTCATTGAAGTATGCAGGCACTGTCACCACAGCATCCGTGACTGTAGATCCAAGATATGCCTCGGCAATATCCTTCATCTTAGTGAGCACCATTGATGAGATCTCCTCAGCCGAAAACTCTTTCTCATCCCCTTTGTAGGTTACTACAATTATAGGCTTATCATCCGCACCAGGAATAACCTTGAATGGCCAAAATATCATGTCTTTCTGCACCGATGAGTCACTGAATTTGCGTCCGATCAACCTCTTTGCATCTACATGCATTAAGTAGGAGAAATAGGAAAAACAATAAACTTGTGCTTTGTTTGCATATGAATCTAATAGATGAGAAAAAACTTAAAAACTAATAAAAATTGATAGAAGAGAAAACTCACCGAAAACAGTGTTGATGGGATTTTCGGCGACTTGATTCTTAGCCGCGTCGCCGATTAGACGTTCGGCGCCTGTAAAAGCCACATGAGACGGTGTGGTGCGGTTTCCCTGATCGTTTGGTATAATTTCAATGCGGTCATGCTGCCACGCAGCCACACATGAATACGTCGTCCCTAAATCGATCCCAATTGCCCGTCCATTCCCCTTTTTCTCCATGCTAACAATGAACAGCTATGAAACTAAAAGAAAACAAAATTATCAAAAGCAATGCTTCATAAATTTCAACAAGGAACTGGAAATATACTATACCGTTGAAAGTAGCCCTCTGAAATGCTCGGCGGCGGCTCACCAAATCGAAATATGTAAAGCAATAAAGTAAGGTGGAGAAACATAGTAGTCTCTCTAAATTCCATCGTCTCTTTATTTCCCTAGCATCATCGTCTCTCCGTCTTCCCAACAAGTAGTAGCATCGTCTCTCTATCTTCCAGCACCCACGCCATAGCATCGTCTCTCATTCTTCCTAAATCTCCCTCCTCCCAACTAACATTGCCCAATAAAAAATATTTTATCATTATAATGAGTTAGTTGTACTGAACAGAAAACTTTTAAAAAAAAATTAAGGTTTTTATTTTAATCCAAAAAATTAAGTTTTTTATTTTAATTTGATAATAAGTAAGAGCGGGTGTGATCAATTGCTAACTTTCTTAAGTTGCTAACTTGCTAACTCATCAATGCAGTGTATTAAAAATGTCAACACGGTGACATCAAAATGTCTACACATAATTTTGTTGAACTTCAATATAATGTGTTGATATTATGTGTTGAATTTTGTTGTCACCATGTTGACAGTTTTAATACACTGTATTGATGAGTTAACAGAGTTAGCAACTTAAATAGTTAGCAATATAACGCACTCATAAGTAAAAGTACAACTTAATTACCTAAGTTTCGAATTTATTTAATAGAAAAAAATAGTAACAAACTTAATTATACTTCTAATATATTTTTTAAAATGTAGTACTACTTTAAAGGGAAATGGTCAATTGCTAACTCATCATTTAATTGTTAACTACAACTAATTTAAGACTATAGAATTTTAGAAAACTTGTGGTATACAATTTGCCACGTGTAATTTTTATTTTTATTAATTAAATAAGGAAAGATAAAAAAAACTACCAAATTAGGGGTTTGGATAAAAATATCAATATAATTTTCAAAAGTATCAACACAATGCTTTGATAATATCAACACAATACTTTGAGAATGTTAACACATTGTTTATATTGACATTCTACATGTATTATATTGACATATTTTATATACTATGTTGACATTTGTGCTGTACGAAAAAATGAAAAACTTTTGAAATTTTTTTCAAATTTTGACATCGGAACATATGCAAGTGAGATCTCGTTAGAATCCTCATAAAATTATCTTTAATTTGATATATGTTGTGCGGAAAAATAATTTAAATCGAGAAAGATATATACATTTTAAAGTTATGGGATATTTTTCAAAGTAAATTGACCTTAATACCCCCTGTTGACGTTTTTGGTTGGTCGTATTGACATTTTTCGGTTGATGATCTAGGTTCTTAATTTGAATTTCTAATAGCTATTATTTAGTTGTAGTTAGCAATTAAGTGTTTAGTTAGTATTATAACACTTCCCTATATTAATATATTTACAACTAAATTTAATATTCAAATTTAAATTTATCTACTTAATTAATCACCTATGTTTAGAATTTATTTGACAAAGTAATAGTAACAAACTTGTACTCTTAATATTTTTTAAAATGTACTATCAGCATGTATATTTTTTATTAGATTGTTTTAGGTGTATAAAATATTTACAACGTGGGAGAATTAGGGTTACATTATGTTTAGAGTGAAATATAACACTTTTTCTAGCTCTTAGATTTATAAGATGAACACCTATGATTACATTTCATGAATAGAGTGCATATTGTAGTTTACCTTCTTTGAAATTGTAGGTGAGAGAATTTTAGTCATTTTTGAAAATTTAGTGC